>NW_004086324.1:0-25177 GCF_000220395.1 Ichthyophthirius multifiliis | reverse complement strand
CATAAAAAATTTAGAATTTTTTAAAAAAAAAAATAGAATTTATAAAAGCCAATAATTGATTTTATTTATAATAATAATATAAAGTACACTGTAAATCCTTAATAAAAATTAATTATTTTTAATTTAAAACGAAATTCCCAAAAATAAATAAAAAAATATTTATAATTCACTTTATAAAATCTTTAAGAATTTGCATTAATATTAGATTTACATGATAATCATTCTAGAACAGTAATAAAAAGAATAATAAATATTCTTAGAAAAAAATAATAGTTTTACATAAATTAATTAATAATAAAAATTTATGTATAAAATAATTTATAAGCAAATTATTTCAAACGTTTAAATAATCTAAAAATTAAATACGAATTAAAAAATGAATGTAATTTATATATAAATGAAATAGAAATAGAATTATTAAATATAAATTAAATTTAGATACATATAATATCTTCAGGATATGTTATTTAAAAAGAAATACTTTTTGATGAATTTTTTTGTTTTAAAGAGCATTTTTTAAATAATTTTAATATGTATTTGCTTAAATAAAATAATATAAAAATTATTTTTAAAATACAATAAATAAAAATATTTCATTAAAAAATGATCTTTGTAGAAGATGACTATTTAATTTAACTTTTAAATAAAATATTTGAAAAAAATAAATTCGAAACTAATATTTTTGATTTAAATATTTCTAATATATATTAAGAAAATACAACCTAATTTATAAATTTTGTCCATAATTTAAAATATATTGAAAAATTAGAATTTTTTAATAAAAAAGAACTATTTAGAATAAATTATAATGAAAAGAGTGCTATTTTCATATTAAAATCTAATAAATTAAATAAATGCAATGAAAATAAAGTCCTTTTTGAACTAAATTTTTTATAAATAAAAACAGAAAAGCATATATAAATATAAAGTTTCTTATAAAAATTTTAAAATAGTTAAAAAATATAAAAGCTTGAAATTATTTTATAAAATATTTACAACAAAACCTTATTATATAATATAAATTATTTAAATGTTTAATCTATTTTTAGTTTTATAAGCTAATAAAAATATATTTAATATATAAATATAGATTTATATATAGATTTTTTTAAAAAAGGATTTCATTTTTAATATATAAAAGAAAAAGTAATCATAGAAATATAAAAAGAATATTATTTTGTATCTTAATTTTCTATATTTAAATAATAAACTAAACATTTTGGATTAATTATTTAAAACGAAAACGTAATAGATATTGAAAAATTTAATAATATAATAAATTTTCTTTTTGAAAATATATAAAATAAATATCTAATCGAAATAAATTTGAAATCTCTAAAATGTGATTATTTGGATAATATAGATGTTCTTAAATAATTTTAAATTTTAAATTTAAATGTAATTGATTTTCCTTTAATTTAAAATCAGCTCGAAGAAAATACTTTTTTTGTTTAAAATTTACATAAAATAACTTGTTTTATAAATAGTCTTAGTGTAAATTATTTAAGTTTAATTTAAAATTATAAAAAACTACTTTATTATGAGGATAAATATTATATTAAACAAAATTAAACATAAGAGTTATTATTTTAAAGTTACTTAATGTAAAAGAAAAAATTTATTTATGTTTTTAGTTATTTAAGGAATAGATTTAGAAGAAAAGAAATAATAATTGAAGCTTTTTACTAATTAAGATGATTATTAATACTAATTTATAATATTATAAAAAAGGTATATCTTAAAAAAAAAATATCATTGTTTAAAAATTTATTTGATTATATAAGACTTTTTTAATAAATGATTTTTAAATTTGATTAATAAAAAATACTAATTTAAATTCTATAAAAATTAATTGTAATATATATTAAAATATTATATAGGTTTTCATTCATAATACTCAACATAACTTTTTGTTTTTTTTAAAATACATATATATTAAATTCTATTATAAATAAAATACATTTATTCAGAGTTTTTATATTTAATAAAAGTTTAATGATTATAAATTAAAATATTCAAAAAAATATTTTATAAATATAATTATATATTCATAATTTCCAAAAGTTTTATTAGTTTTAATTTAAACATTAAAATATATCAATATATAATATTTTATTTATAAATTTCTAATATTACTCAAAAATTTTATTTAAAAAAAGTAAAATTAATAAAAACTTTAATTAGCAAAATTAATATAAATTAATATTAATATCTGTTAAATATATGTAAAAGAATTAAAATATATATATAAGTTAATTTATATTATATATATATAATATTTTTTATTTGTATATATTATATTTATAAATTAAAATTGATATTTGTTTAATTTTTAAATATTACTTATTATAGCATTCAATAAGTTTCAAGTTTACTAATTTAATATTAAAAACTTATAATTTTAAAATTAAATATTCTTATAATATTTATTTAAATTGTACCCTTTAAATAGGAGAAATACTCTAGTATAAAAAATTATATACTATTATCCCTTTAATTTTATTTTTTTAAGATTTTTATTTAAATTCTAATTTTAGTTTATATCCATAATTATAAATGCTCAATATTAATTATTATTATCATCTAATTTTAAATTTATTATTTATATAAACTTTATTTTTTATATAGGCTTAGGGTTATCCTTATTAAATTAATTATTTCTTCCACAGAAAATTTTTTATTAAATATTTTTAAAATTTTCTATTGTTTTAAAATATTTTTTTAATTACTTAAATTTATAAATATTAAAGAGATTGAATAAATATAAGAAATTATTATATTATAATAAATAAATAATATAATATGGCTTATTCTAAAATTAATATTTATAAATTTATAAGATAAATAATAAAATTTATTATTTAATAATTTTATATAAATATTCTAAATATTTTTATTGATATCTTTATATAATATTCTTTAAAAATTAATTGAAACAAATTTTAAAAATTAATTATTTTTAATATTTTTTTTGAAAAAAAACATAAATTTAAAAATTTTTGATTACAAATTAGATTGTTATTAAAATAATATATATATAAATTAAATTTTATATTATAAAAAAAATTATAAATATAAATTAATTATATCTTTAATGCTCTAATACATATGAAATCAATATTAATTATCGAATAGCTTAAAAACTATTTTATTTTTTAGAAATTAAAGATTGTGAATATAACTAAATAAAAATATATATTAAACAAACATTATTATTATTTAAATATAATATTAAATGTGATTTATACGCATTTTAATTGGTTTTTTTTTTAATAATAAAAATTGAATTAAACCATATTTATAAAAATAAAAAAAAAATTGAATTATATAAAGTTTTAATTATATTATTTTATATAATAGTTATTATATATATTATATTTAAAAAAAAAAATATATATTTAATTTTTTTTAATGAATTATGCAAAAGAAATTATACATTCTATAAACAGGATAGTGATTTTACAATATTTACAATATTATGTATAACCTTCAGAAGATGCCCGATTAGAATTAAAATGCAAATCAATGATAGATATGTCCGAATCAATAATATAGATATGTTATTTTTATCATTTATAAATTGTTTTTTTATTCTCTATTATATATATTTAAGCCTAAATAAATTATATCCATCTATTGATATGCAAATTTTCATTAAATTAGATTTTTTAGATGTTTTTATGTTTTTTATGATCTTTTTAAATATGATTACTTTAAATTTTATTTATAATAATAAATGTGGGGAATTTAGCTAAAGGATATTTAATATTTTAATTTTTTTTTGGATTATTATTTTTGTTAGTGCAGTTTTTGGATATTTTATATATAAAAATGTATTCCTGAGAATCGAATAATAAATAAATGTATAAAATAATGATAATCAAAATATAGAAATGCAACTTTTAAATTTGTGAATATGAAAATAATCCAATATATATAATTATTGAATTTTATTTTGTTATTTAGATGTATTTTTTAAAATGTATATAGAAAAAATAAAATTTTTAACTTTTTTAATTTTTTTTTATAAAATATATAAATATAAATATTTTTTTATCATTCTGATATATCTTATTCTTCATCTTCTTCTTAAATATTTTATATTTATTTCATTTCTGATTATTATATATAGATGAATATATATATAAAAATAATTACATTATAATATTAATTAAGTATCATCAAATTCAGGATCTCCAAATAAAACAATTTTGGATTCATGTAAATTATGGATTTTAAATTAATTCTATAATTAATATAAAATATATATAAAATATTTATATATATATATATATATATTTATATAAATATATATTTATATTTATATTTTTTTTATATTTTATTTTTAATTATATTTACATTTATAATATCGTGAATTATTTCCCATTAAGTTTTAATATCTTTTAAATGTTTCATACAAGCATTACATTTATTTGAAAATGATGTTTTATTTGTACATTTGCAATAATCATTAAATTATATTTCACATTAAAAATAATTAGGATATTTCTCATTTTATTAAGGATTTATTTATTCTAAATCATAACTTAAAATACTAACAAAAATATTTTATTTTATTATAAATATCTTTTGTTATACTTATCTTCTTATATAAATGCTGTATTTATTCCTAATTTAAACATGAAAATATTTTATTTTTTTCCTTTATGCCAAAATCTAATTAGAGTATCATTATTTATTATAAAAGGAGTTATAATTTGTATTTTTATGATATTTAATTCTTTATTTGCTTTATTAAAATAAACTTTTTATACTTAATTGTTTTTAACTTCATCTGAATATACTTTTTTATATTTCCCTTAAACTACATTAAAAACTTCAATAAAAGGACTACAAGAATTATCTTTAGAAAAACTTGGAATTCCAACTAAATTCAAAGAACAAATATATTTCACTTACGGATAAAATAAACTTCGTTTACAAATCAACCCAATATATTTCGCATATTCACTTATCATTTAAATATTCATGTTTTTATTTCTTATTAAAAAATGATACATATATATAAAAAATAAATATTTTTTCATTGTTATTACCGTTTTTTGCTATAATAGGAAATTGCTTATTAATAATTATCGAATTTTCCTGAAAAAATTAAATAAAAAATAATTGCTTTGGCTGATTTTATATCAGAATAATCGCAATTTATTATTGCTATATTAGCAATTTTTACTTTTTTTTATATTTTATTTATAATATTATTTTTTTAGTATTTTTTTTTTTACATTCAAGAAAATCATTTATTTATTAAAAAATTTATATTAAAATTTCTAAAGGTGAATTTTTTACTTATTTATTCCAATAAAAATAGGAAATCTTATTTTAATTATTTTATAAATTTTTTTAATTATTTTTTACTTTTTCTGAATTTTATTGATTAGGAATATCTGAAATATTAAATATGTGGTAGTAATTTTAATGTTTTTCATTAAAAATATTCTATTTTAGATATTTATTTTATTTAAAATTATATTTATAGTACTATATTCAATGGATTATTTATTAAATTAATTTAAGATTCAATTAATTTCGGACAAATGTAAAATATTTTATTTTAATCCATATTATATAAAATAAAAATATTAACTTTTTGATTATTTATAGTAAAAGTATTATAATATAAAACAAAAATTAAATATATTATATCAATAAATAAGAAATGAAAATATATGAAAATTTATGAATATATAAATATATATATATAAAAATATATTTATATATATATATTTTTTTAAATTGTATTTTTTTTTATTTTTAATTAAAAGAAATATTTAATATTTTTTCATATACGCTTATTAATAAATTTAAATATAATAATAAAAAAAAATTATATTATTTTATAAAAAAAAAAATTATAAAGTATATATTAATATTTAAAAATAAAATAAATATCCGCGCTTAAAACTTAAACCTTAAAAAAAAATATATAAAAAAAAAATGTAAGAAGAAGACGACGATTTTTATTAATTTGACGACATTTTTGAAAAAATCCCTTTAAAATTCCAAACTGAAATTAAATCTTTAGCCCTCCAAAACAACATTTTATCCGACCCTAAAAAAGCTGAAACCTGGACATCTTAACTAGAAGCAATTTTATATAATAAAAAAAATAAATTTGAATAAGGTGAATATGAAGAGTTTAAAAAACATGTTTTAAAATCTAACCCTTAAACATAATAATCAGCTCTAAAATAATTAAAAACAATACAAAAAGCAGATGCTAAAATATTCGATATAAAAAACATTACAGTATAGGAAGAATAAGAAACTCCCGACTAGACTATACTTTTGGAAAGATTTACATATAATAAGCACCTTCCTACATATGAAAAAGCTTCAATATAAAAAAAATATACTATAAAAGACAATTTTATTTAATAAAATAGGAAAAATAACTAACATTATACCCAAATAAAGGATATAAAAGAGAAATTAATATAAAAAATATAATAATATATAACTTTTTATAAAAAAAATAGCGAAGAAGTTTTAATAAATGAAGATTTAAATAATTTCTAGAATTCTTCTTAGATTAAAGTTGTGGGAAGAATTTCCTGTTTAGAAAAAGGCTTTTCAAATGAAACAAATTTAATTCTTGAAATTGACTCAAAAAACTACTTCCATTTAAATTTTGAAAACGAATATTTTAAATAGGAAAATATTTTCATTTTCCCAAACTAAATCTTAATGTTAGAAGGTTTTTTAGAAAATAATAGAAAATACCTAAATGTAACCGAAGTTCACCCTTATATTTGGAAAAATATAACTTTCTAAGAAAATCAAGAACAAATTTTTGATAACTATCGAAAAATTATTATCTCCACTGGACCTTTTTCTCCTAAAAGTACCTTTAATTTTAACGCTTTTGATCTCCTTTTAAAAAAAGCCAAAGAAATAAAGGTTTCAGCCCTTATCTTGCTAGGTCCTTTCCTTGATATAGAAAATCAAGTGGTAAAAACATCCGATTTAGGTGCTGATTTATCCTTCGAACAACTCCAAAACTCCCTCTTTGAGCGTGCAGCAACCTCATTAGGTCCTAATGTTCAAATAATAGTAATCCCGAGTACTAAAGACGTTCTTTCGTTTGAAAATATACCCTAATAACCACTTGAAATTCAAATATCAAGCAATTATTAATAAAACATAAAAAGTTTTTCAAATCCAGCTTATTTTGAAATGGATGAACTTTCTTTTTATATAGGAAATTCGGATATTGCATTAAATACGTATATGGGATCTTTTTCTAAAAATAAAAAAAACTAAAATCCTATATAGTAAATACCTAATGTTTTCGAGAGTATTTTTTCACAAAAAAACCTTTATTCAATGTATCCATTTTTAGACTAAAAAGACCCCAAAAAAATTACTGAAAATATAAATTTGGAAAAAATAGGAAATTTCGATGTTAATTTTGACGTTGAAAATGAGGATTTCCCAAAAATAGTTATTTCTCCGTCTAATTTGCCTTGTTTTGCCCAAAAAATCAATGATACAGTAGTAATTAATCCCGGATATGTCATAAAATAAGAAACCAAAGGCAATTTTGCAGTATTGACGCATTTTGAATGCAATAATAATATCAGAATAAGCCAAAAAATAAAAATTGATTTTTATACTTTATGAAAAAATAATTAAAAAAAAATATATATATATATTTTTTATATATTTTTAATACAACACAAAATATAATATATATATTTCATATATCTTTAGTAATTTTAATATGACATAATAAATATGATTCTGGTATAGTATTAAAATATTAATCTCTTAAAGGTACTATTCTATATCCTTATCTTATACAATTAACAGGTACTGAATACCATCCTATAAGACTATCATATCTAGTATTTATAGCTTAAAAAATAACAAAAGAAAGTTTCGGTTCATGAATAGCAAATTTACACTAGAAATTAAAGGATGGATTATAATTGTTATTGGATACTATATCAGTTTTATATACTATTTTATCCTAATAATACCTCGGAATATCATCTAGAAAAATATTCTATTTCGAGTAAATATTTTACTAGTTCTAATTCTATAATGGAGATACAGGTTATCTTAACATAACTTCTATTTAAGGATCGACTTATTCTCCTTTTATTGACCTCAATTAAAATGCCGAAATGATTCCTATTTAAAGGATTATATTATTAGTTTCACTTACACTCTCTATACTTTAAATTTAATAACCAAATTATAGTTCTTAAGGTTTTAAAACATAGCCACTTCTTTCTCTCCCGTTTTATTAAAAAAACGAAAAAGTTAAAAGCGAAGCTTTATCGAAAACATGATGATGATTCATTAAAAACTAAACTCCCTATTATAAAGGAATACATGGGTCAATATTTATACAGTCTATTTTTTTTCCAGAAGGAAATAACTTTAGAAAATGAATTTAAGTAAAATTTTTTATTTCGCACATTTTTCGAGCCGCAGAATTCAAAAATATCTGCTTTAAATCTTTACTTTCTGGTATTTATTATAGTTCATTTGTACTCAAACCATATATTTCAAACAGAGAGCCGACCCCGCCAAAAAATTTATCCTATAATAGTCCAAAATACTTCTCGTAAGAGTTTAATTAAAACACTTTTTTATAATTTTTTATATGCAAATATATTTCATCAGGATAGTCTTTATGAGAAAATTACCTTTAGACACTTTTTCTTTAAATACTTTCGTTTTCTTAATAATTCTCGTCATTCCTGAATGAATCGATAGTTTAATTTTCAGAATATTTAGTTTCTATATGTGATTTAAACTTCAGTTGGTTTAATGATTAGGGAGAGTTAATAATATCAGTTCCGAAGTTTTTAAGGTTTTTATTTTTATATCTTTCGTTTTTTTCATCCTCGCTTATAATTTACAAAAGCTCCTCATCGATTTCTTATATTAATTTTTATTCTTAAATAATACTTAATTAATGAAAGTCGGAATTTAATTCATCATTTAATTTAAAAGGAAGCCTTCCTACCAAAATAATCTTTCTTTTTAGTTCATTAGGTGAGGGATATTATTTATATTCATAATAATTATTAGGAATTATCCACAAATATAAAAATAGAATATCTTCAATTGCTTTTTTAACATTTAATAAAACTTCAGTACAACAATGTAAATGAAGTTGTATAAAAAAAGGATAATGGTTCACTTAAAATACATAATTGACAATTAATTAAAATACATCTTTTAATAAAACACGAGAATTTAATGTATAACCATATAATACTACTGGCTAATAATCTTCACCATCCTATAATAATAATTGAAATAAATATTATAATATATATATATATATATATATAATATATATATATACATATATATATATATATATATATATATATATATATATATATATATTTATAATTATATTCAAATATACCCAAACATCCATTTCTATAAATCTTACTCCTTTACTTAAAATATAATGTATTGGAAGATATTTATTTTCAAAATCTATTTTATATTATTCTTTTTCTTCTTCTTATATTTACATTACTCTTTCTAAATCAATATTACTTGAATAGAAATTTCTAGCACTATTTATATAATAATCTGTTAATGGTTTATCCATATTCTATATTTGAATATTAAAAATATTTCACATTTTATATAATTTTTAATTTAAATACCATATAGATTTTCATTTTTTCAGGATTAAAAATTGTATTTCTTTTATTAAAAATATATTAGCAAAATTATTTAAATGTAATCATATCTTAAGTACAATTTTTCTCGATTACTTTTTCTTATAATTTTGCGAATATTTCTTTAATTTTGGTGGTTGTAATATCTTCTTTTTATTAATAATATAGAAATCTTTTGAAATCCGAAACATCCATCTAATTTTAATTTTCTTTTTATATATAATATTTAAAAATTTATTATAATTCTTATTTATAATTTAATTATTCAACTAAACTTGCCAAATCTTTAATTTACATTTTCATTTTTTTATTTTTTTATTCTTCGTCATTTCTATAATATAATTTCTTTGCAAAATTTATAGAAGTATGTATTTTATTCATCCTTAAAAAGTCTAAGAAATCCTAAAAATCATACATTTTTTAAGGATTAGTATTCTAAAGATTATCAATTATTTCTTAAATATTTTAATTATTAGTTTATCTATACAAATAAATATATATATTGAAATATAAATATTTAAATATATATAAAATACTGAGCTTATTCGATATAATATTTTATAATAACATTTTAAAATCCTTACCATAATAAGTCTCTATATTCTTAATTTTCAAAAATTAAAGTAATATTTTTCTTTTCTTACATCAAATAAACTTAAAGTGTATTAAAAATAGTTGCTTAATTAATCTCGAAAATTTCTGGAAGAGAAAACTAAGTTCCTTCCTTAACATCACTTATTTATAATAGATTTACCTGAGTAACTAATTCTGATTTATTATGATGTATTATATTTATGATTAATTAATTTTCTAAATTTTAATATATAGTCACTAGTTTTGGGAACAAATCTTTATTAATACACATATAACATTAAATTCCATATGTAAGTCCATTTATGGCATTATTTATTATTTTTTTTGGTAATTCTATTATTTCTGAGTTTAAATAAATTGTTCTTTCTCCAGGATTTTAAGCATATATTTTTTTCTTTCTATATTCAAAATTTAAACAATTTAAGATCATCCCTTATCTTTAAAAAGGCGAAGCATCTCCATCAAAAAAAGGATCAATTGGATGTTTAATATTGATTTTTAATTAATTTATTTTCTTTATTTGATTTTCATAATCATTCATTTTTTTATTATTTTAGTTTTTTTTTTTTTTTTTTAAAAAAAAAAAAATTCGGTTTAATATAAAATTGAAAAAACATTATATATCTAACATATATATATTTAATTTTTTTCAATTTTCTATAATTTTATTATATATTCTCTCTCCTATTTAAATTTAAGAAATGGCTCGTGTTTTTCCTGTTGACAATAGATTAAAATTACTCCAATTATTCGTAATATTAAAATATTTAATTTAGATTCCCATTTATTTTAATATTTTATCTCTAAATTTTCTCTTTCCTATAACTGTATTATCCTCTTATTGATATGAATTTCCCAAAATTTCAATATCTATATATTTTTTACTTTCCTTTATATATACTAATATGTCTAATTCAAATATATTTATTTTCAAATTTGTGTAAATTATAAAATCTTCACTTTTTTAAATCATTTTTAAGTAATTTTTTAATGAATTAATACATATTTCTTCCTATAAATTCCTAAATTTTCCATTATTTTTATTTTTTAAGCTTTTTTCAAAAATATTTTTCAAACAAAATATATATATATATATATATATATATAAATATATATATATATATATATATATATTTAAATAATTTTTTACATTTTCTTATTAAAATTTCTTTATTTTTTCATATAAAACACTCTTTAAAAAATTTTATGGGAATAAATTTTTATGAAAATTAAAAATATACAAAAAGAACAAAAAAACTTATTAATTTTAATAATTTGTTAAATTTTTACAAAAAATCTCACTATTCTAACATTTATTTATTAATTTTTTAGTATTTTAAATATCATTTACATCCGTAAAACAAAAAAATTAAAACTATTTAATAATTTATGGATTTTCTTAAATTTTAAAAAGCTCTTCAATTCTATTATCTATAATTTTATAATATAAAGTTTCACAAACCTTCCCTGTAAGTTAAAAACTATTCAAAATAACATTTACAAACTGCCCATTATTATTAATTTCTTAAACTTTCTCCAAAAAAACCTCATGAAAAGCTCCTAAAAACTTATCATTTACAATTCCATTTTGACAAAAGCACTCATATAAACTAACACATTAATTTAAATTAAATTTTTTAATATTATAAAATACATATTCTTCATATTTTTTAAAAAAAAAGTAAATTTTTTTACTATCAAGTGGAAATATTTTCTAATATTTTTTAATAATATTATTAATACAAAACAATCCTACAATTAATCCTTTATATTAAATTTCCTATTGATCTTTTTTTTCCATATTCTGCAATAACAAACCTATATTTTATTTTGTAAAAATCTCATTTAAAAAGCTTTCTTTGAAAACAAATTTAGTTCTATATATTTCACTGTCTATAGCGTGAAATTTCTTTATATATTTCTCGAATTTTATTAATATTTAATTATGATTTAAACTAAAAGAATATTTTTCTGATAAAAATATAGCTTTTTCGAAACCTTTTTTCCATAGATTTATATTACTAATATTCATATATTCCATTAAACATAATATTTAATTTAATTTCTTTACATTTTCTGTATTTTATTTATTTATTTAATCCATTAATTTATCTATTTCTTATATAAAATTTATATATTTCTCATTTATTTAATCACTTTTTATTATTTCTTCATATTCTTTTTATAATAATTTCTAGTCTTTTATATTATTGAATGTTTGCTAAAAAAAAATAGACCGTTCTTATATTTTTTAATGCCAAAACTAACTCTCTTTTATTGATTTTAATTATTCTTCAGCTTTATAAATATCCATTTAGTAAATTTCATTTATTTTATATCTTTAATATTCTTTGTTTTTCATAGTAATATATTTATATATATTTTTAAAAGTAGATGATTTCATTTATATATTTTATAATATCTATTGTTTATATAGTATTTTATTTTTACATTCTAAATTAATTTGATATATATATATATATATTTAAAAAAAAAAAACTACATATATTAAATAAATATATATTTAATTTTTTAAAAAAATTAATAATTATTTATCCTATATATAAATATAATATTTAAAACAAAGCCTTCTTATTTTTAAAAATAATAAAAAAAATATGAATAGTTTAAACAATAGTAATAGTTCTGAAGCATACACAAACAATCAAAGCATAATGAACGAAATGTAAAAATAACAAAAAAGGTAAGAAAATAAATAAATAATTTAATATAAAAAAAGTTCTTCTTATTTAAACAGAATGAGAAATAATAACGAATAAAATTGTTCATAATATGCAGCTTATAATGTTTCTTAAGAATTATAAGTAAGTAATAACAATTTATCCGATGATTCAATTATAATAGACGAGGCGATGATTTTAGAATAAGTTAGATGTAGCGAAAATGAGTAAGAAATGTAGTAATTTTTAGAAATAGATGAACTTAAATAGTCATATTTAAACCCGAATTACCAATAGTTATATCTAAGTTTAAAAAAAAAGAGCCTTTTATTAATGAAGATCGCTAAGAAATATATAAATGAGCAGTAACAATGTGAGAAACTCGAACAATAAAATGCCAATTTAAACGACCAAATAATTTTATTAAAAAAAGAAAATTCTTTACAAAAATAATATTTAACAAGTATTTAAAAACTATAAAATATACTATTATATAATGACGAATTTTAAAATAACATCAATAATTTAAACTTTTAAGAAATTTAAGAAATAGAAAAAAAATAAAAGGATAATTAGATATAATAAATGAAAAAAAAACACTATAATATTTAAACTATAAAATTAAATTAAAAATAATGAATAAAATAAATTATGTATCTTATGTAATAATAAACCTATTAATGTATTATTTAAACCATGTAATCATGCCTGTACTTGCTTAAGCTGTTCAGAATAATTAAATAATTGCCCTATGGATAGAAGATAAATTAAATAGATAGAAAAAATTTATATAGGATGATTCATTTTGTTATAATAACAAATTTTCGATAAAATTAAATTTTAAATTTTTAATGATTTTAATTAATATATTTTATAATAATGTCTTTTTTTAAAAAATATTTATTTTAAAGTAAATTATTACATTATTAATATAAGTAAATAAAAATAATAAATAGATATATATTTATAATTATATATATATATATATATTTATATATATGTCTTTTTCTTTATACACATATATATAATTTTAATTTGTAACCATAAAGTATTTTTATTATTTAAATTTTTATTTAGAATAAATGTAATTAATAAAAAACATAAAATATATATATTATATTAATTTTTTAAAACACATTTAAAAAATAAAATTATTATATATATATATATATTCATAAAATAATTTAATTTACATTTGAATCATATTTATTATAAAGTGTTATTTTTTATGTTTATTTTCATATTAATTTATTGTTTATATATATAATAATATTAACACAAATATCGTTTAAGTATTTAATGTAAATATTAAACAATTTTCTAATTAGCTTTTTACATTTATGTAAGATATATAATAGATAATTACATTAATATAATTTAATTTTTAATGCAAATATAACATAGAAATATTAATTAATAACTGAAAATTCTAATATCATTTAATTTATTATTGAATTAAATTATATTTGATAATTATACTAGATTAAATAATTAGTGGATTAAAATTTATTCATAAATTATAATATCTAATTTAAAAAACTTTTAAGAAATATTTTATAAGTAAAATAATTTACTAACTTAATAAGTTTTATTTTTATATCAAATTTTTAATTATAAATAATATCAATTTTTTCATGTAATTTTTATAAAATTTTTGATAATTAATTACATTTATATTCTATAAAAAGCTTTAATTACAAATATATTTAATACAAAAATCAATTATATAGAAATTTTAAAAATAATAGCTTTAGGAACTTTAGAACATTATTTCATTATTTTTAGATAAAAAAAAATATTAAAGTAAAGCAATATAAAAATTGAATAATATTGAGAAAATAAGAACTATTTTATAAATAAAAATCGAATTTAGAAAAAATTCAAACAAAAAAAGGACTCTACCAAAAATTAATTTAGATTTAAATACACAAAACAAAAAATGCTAATAATCAAAAAATTTTGTTAAGTAAAATTATGGATAATTATAGCAAAAAAAATGCGCCAAAAATTTGTCTATTATAATTAGATTAGTTTTTTAAAATGCCATAATAAATAAATAAAATGAATTTAATTACAATGATCCATAAAATGTTAATATAGATCAGATTGAAAATAAAAATAAAATCTAATATAAATATATAAAAATAAAATACAAATTAATTTAGAAAAAATAAATATTTTATGGACAAAAATATAAAAAAAAATCAGAAAATCAAATATATTCAATATATTTTAAAGATAAAAATAAAAAACTAATTTTTTTTTTTGAAATATAAATAAATTTATAATTAAAAGTAAATATAGATTAATATATATTTAAGATATAAAAAAATTTCTGAAAGTAATATATTTAGGTAATTTTTATGAAATTATTTTTTATATTTATTTTATATATTTTTTATATTAATTTATATTATAAATATTAAAATACATTATAAAAAATCAAATATTTAATTATTTAATAGAAAAGTTAATTTATTTTAAAAATCTAAGTTGTACCTTATTTTAAATCAAAAATTTAGGTTCCTTTAGAAGTTTTTTATTGTCTTTGCAATGTTATTTAAAATTTAATTATTTTGTATTTAAACAAGATATATAATTATTTTATATTTATAAAAATTACTAAAATTAAAAACAAGAGATAAAATATAATTTATGTTTTAATGTATTTAATTTAAATTTGAAGAAAAATTATTTGAATTAAATAGAGTTATTAATTTTTTTCAATATTACCTATTTTTTATTAATGAATATGATTTTCTATTTGTTACAATATATAATATTAATCTTCAATTATTAAATTTATTTTATTTAGCTATTATTTATTTGACGCATTTATTTTACGCATATAAAAAAAAACATTACATTATTATTTTAATTAAATAATATTATATCAAAAATCAAAATAAAAATCAAAATCAAAAACAAAATAAAATTAAATTAAATGAAAGATGAAAATATAAATATAATTAAAAATAAAATTTTTATATAAATATATATATATATATAAAAAAAACTAAGCCTCAATTTATAAATAATATAAAATATAAATCTATATAAATATCAATTTATTTAATATTATAAAATATTTTAAAAAAATGTATTTTTAGAAATTAGAAAATAAAAAAATAAAATGCATTTCAATAAGTATTTATTTAAACAGAATTGATTTAAAAAAGCAACCTTATATAACATTATATATGTTAAAAAAAAACTTTATATGTTTAAAAATAAAATTAAATCGTTAATATTATATTTATATATTTTGTAATTTAATTTTAGCAAAAATATATTTTTATTAAATATTTAATATTAATTTTTTTTTTTGGTTATTATAGAATGCACTATTTTTTATATGACGTTATATTTTTTTAAATACATATCAATCACCTATCTTTATAATATAAAATAAAAACATTCTAAATAAAATAATTTAATTCTCCTTATAAATAATATAAATAATTTAAAATAAAATAAAATTAAATTTACTCTTTTTTTTTTTTTAAAAAAAAAAAAAAAAAAACATACACTTATATAAATGAAAATTATTGAAGAAATCTAACAAGAAGTTGATAAATAAATTATGCTCATAGATCCTAATGCTAGAAGAAAATACATGAAAATTTCAGATTCTTTAAGAAAAGAATTATTTGATTTGGTTTACTCTTAAAATAAATCACCATTTGAAGTATATATAATATTAAATATTACATTAACAATTTATATTATTATTTTTTTAAAAAAGGCAGCTAAAATATTGAATATTAATTATAATTCAGTCAAAACTATTCTGGCTAACTTTAAAAATAGAAACGTTTAAAAAACTAAAAAGAAAACTTAAGTATTAAAGAAAAACATAGTTCTAGTATATCCTAATAATAACTAAGAATTATAATATTAATAAATATAATAAATCTAACAAAAATAATATTGGGATCTAATAAGATTCCACATATTTAGAAATCTTTTATTTTAACAATCTTAAATTTATTGATCTTATATATTTTTTAATTAAATAATTTTAATGTGTATATGTATTTATATATTTTTTAATCATTTTCAATTGTTCAAGATTTTAAATATATGTTATTTGTGATATACATATACTATTTTTTAATAATATAAATTAATAATTAGTTATTATATTATAATATATCTAAAATTCCAAAGAAATATACTTTCTTTCATTAAAATAATTTACAAATATATAAATATTATTTTTATTTTTGTATTTTAATATTTCTTGATAAAGTTAAGTTTTTTTCATTAAGTAAATTGAATTAAAAAAAACTTAACTTTAATTTATACGTGTATAAAATGTATAAAATAATTCATAAATTTTTTATAATTATATACGTTACTAAAATTATTTAAAAAAGTAAAAATTACTCTTGAAAAATTATTTTTATATATCTATTTTAAATAACTTACTTTAATTATGTTTAAAAAAAATTAAAAATCTAATTTTATATTTTTTACAATTTTTTATAATTATATTCTATGTTTATTTAACTAATTCCTTTTAAAAATAGCAGTAGAAAAAAATATATATATATAATTTTAATAATAAATAATTTATATACATTTTACTTTTAAACTATTTTTTACAAAATTAAAAAAAATACAATTTAAAATTTAAGAGGTTTAATTAGATAAATATCTAATGAAATTTTATATTAATAATCATTTTTTAATAGATTTAAGTTTTTTATCTTAAAAATGAAAAACAAAACACTTAATGATAAAAACCACTTCCTTAACTGAAATAATTTTCTTAAAATATTTCTGAACAAAAATTTCCCCATTTACACCTCTTACCCTATTAAAAAAAAAGAGTTTCTATCTCCTTAATCTATAAAATTACCACTAAAATACTTAAAAATACAATTTAAATTTCAACTCAGACAATTTATTCAAAATATATTAAAAGTTCCGCTTTTTAATTTTTAAAAATACTTGTAATAAACTTGATTTTGACTATATTATCATAAAAAAAAAATCACATATTTGAAAACTTGATGCATTTAAATCTATAAATTAAATGTATGCACTTTAATATGAAATCATATTTTTTGGTTATAAATCATATAATAATTAATTTAGAGTGCGAAAATACAAAAATATGTATGATATATATTATAATACTTTCACTGTAATATTAGATAAAAATCAAGAATAAAATAAAGGATATATTTTAATAATAATATCCCTATTGATCACTTATTTAAATTATATAATAATGGCTTTATGTCTCGGTTTAGCTTATCATATTTTATATTATTGTTCTAGTCTTATGAATAAAAAATAGATAAATTCTAATATTATTATTTTTTAATATTATATTTTATAAAAAATTATTATTTTATCATTTTTTATAAAAATTTTATTTAATTAAAAAAATAAAAATGGAAATATATATTATTATATTTTATTTATTATATAAATGATTTTTTAAAACAAATGTATTATCAATAAAATTATTCATTGAAATACCTTCTTTTTTTGAATATAATAAATCTGATTTTAAAAATATAAGAATTTATAAGAATAAATTATATTAAATAACTAAAATATAAAAATATTCAAATTTTAAATTATTTTTTTTAAATAATTTATGTATATTTTTAAGTTAATAATATAAATCAATAAAATTATATCCTTTTTAAATTCTATAAAATAGAAAACTAGAAATAACTTTAAATATTTATTTTATTATTTAAAATTTTAATAAAAGCAACGCTTTAATTATTTTTATTTTCTTGTATTAAATATTTTTTTAATAAAACAAATATACAAAGAAAAAAATAAATAAATTAATTCAAAAATGAATAACAATATAATAAAATAAACTGATTGTTTAAACATAAATTTGAATTTAAATATTCATGAAAATTTAAATTTTCCATTAAAAAAATGCACAATAATATAAGGCAGAAAATTAGATTAATTTAAAGAAGTTTCTATAAAATCTCGTCCATAAAAAAGTATTTAAAATAATAAAAAATAATATACATTTTTTTTTTTTTTTAAAAAAAAAAAAAAAAAGAATAATTTCCAATATCAATAAAGACAAATTACTAAAGTTTGAAAATAAATACTAATATTGAATAAAAGAAAAATATTTAATATTAAGTAATAAATATTCCTTAATAAATAAAAACATAAACCAATTCACCAGAAATACAAAAAAATATAATTCCTCAAAAAACAAAATCAGTACATTGTGAAATAATAAAAGGAGTACTTTAAAATAGTAATAAAAATTTACAAAAACCAGTTATAAAAACTAAAAAAACACGCACATTAAAAAAATCAATTTCAGAAAAAAATTCATTCAAAAAGATTAATTTAGAATAAAATACATAACAATAATAATAACAATAATAACAATAATAACAATAATAATAACAATAATAATAATAATAGTAAAATTAAGACTAAAATAAAATAAAAGAAGTAGAATTATTAGTATAATAAAGTGCATAAAATATAACAAGTAAACCAATTTATATAGATTAATTCAAATTTTTAATTTAAAATAAATAAATTAAAGTGGAAAACTAATTAAAGAAATAATAAGAATATGAATAAAAAGTGAAAAAAATAATCGAAAATGAATAAAGAAAATTATTAAATAGTTAAATAAGAAAAGATAATTTAATAAGATTTTGTAAAAGTCTCAAAAAAAATAAAAGAAAGCTAAGTTATCACAAATTTGCCTGGGGTACAAATTAAAAAAGAATAAAAGAAATTCAATAATCTAAACTAGAACATTCATGCAATATTTAATAATATTCTTTAAATATAATTAATAATAATTAAAAAAGCTTAAAAAAAAACAATCGTAGAGAAACTATCGGTTTAAATAATTTTAATGATTCTTTTATTAAAAAAGCAATTTAGAGTAAAAGTTTATATAAATATTTTTAATATATAAAATTTTTTAAAAATAAATATTTTTTTTTTATAAGTTTATAAAAGAAAAATTCATTAATAATAATCAATTTCTTAAAGTTTATCTAACTAAAATACTGATTAAAAAAGTAAAATAAAATAAAATATTTATATGTATAAATATATATACATTAGAAAAATAAAATTTAATAAATAAATAATAACAAGAAATAAAGCTTTTTATGATTTTAAAAAAGAGAAAAATGGAAGAAGAAAGTAAGAAAAAACAAGAAGATATAAAAAGAAGATAAGAAAAATTACGAAAAAACCTAATAATATTAGACAGAGTGATTAAAAAAACTAAATAAAAAAGCCTTCATTATTATAAAAAGAATGATGATTATTAACAATAATCTGGCCTAGAATAATAATAAGATAGTACCTTTTTACAAAATAACTACTATTCAAATATGTAAAATAAGAAAAATAAGAAAAATAGACATTTATAATCAACAAATATGAATTTTTAGGATAATTTTGAACTTTTAAATAACGAATTTAAAAAAATGTTTAACATTTCAGGTAGTTGTACGTAAATATTATAATATATATACATATATATATAGAAAATTAAAAAAAAAAAAAAATGAAATGTATATATGAATTTTAAATTAAGTACAAAAAAAAAGATTTCGATGAAAAATATTTACTAGAATTTTCAGAAACAATAACCAAGCAAAAATAAAAAACTAAAAAAAAAAAAGTAAAAGCTTACATTGCTCAAATAGTGCAAATAATATCAAAAACGGAAATAATGTTTAAAAATTTAACCCTAATTTGATAAAAGAAATTCCAGTTAATGATATTTTAAAGGAAAAAACAAACGAATTAAAATAAAAATTCCTTAATATTAATGATAGAGTTTCTTAATTTAAATAAAAAAATTAAGACTCAAAAAAAGATTTAATTAGAATTAATTAAAACCAAGAAAAAATAAATAAATAATAAGAAGAAAATTTATCATAATTATAAATCGAAAGAAACTATAAAAAATAGCAAAGTCCATAAAAAAAAAAGGAAATTCAATAAAAAACCAATGAAAGTCCAATAAATAGAAAATCCAAAATAGAAAACGAAAATACTAAAAAAAACCAATAAATACTAGAAATTCCTTCTAGAAGAAAAAACCTAGAAGAACAAAGCTTGACTAAAAAATCTATAGAAAAAGAAAAAAACCCAGAATATTTATTTGAATTAAATTACTAATAAATCCAATAACTATAAGAAATGCTCCAAAAAGGTGACTAAGATGACCCTGAAATTCAAATATTATAGGAATAGTTATTCCTTTATGATGCTGCAGCTACAATAATATCAAAAGTATTTAAAGGCTATTTGACTAGAAAATACTTATGTATACTCCTTAAATAATAATATGAATCGGGCGATGAAGAAGATGAAGTTTTTGATGAGAATAATTATTTGGAAGAAAATTAAATTGAACCTGATGAACTTTTAGAAGGCAATAATTTAAATTTTAATTATATATAATAGACTAAAAATATATAGGAAATCTAAAAATATGACCAATAATAATAGCTAAATGAATATACAGAAAAACCCAAAGAAAAAAATTTAGAAGAAGAAATAAAAAAACTTAAAGAAACCAAAAAACAATAATTCGAATTAATTAAATAACAACTTAAAAATATACAAAAAGACTCCAAATTAACAACGGAAGTTAATTAATAAATTGAAAATTTATACAATTAATTAGAAAAGGAAGAAATATTACCATAAAATGATAATTTTCTTTTAAAAGAAGACTAAATAGATCAAATAATTTTCAAAAGAGAAGAGGTTATAGACTCAAAACATTAAAAAGAGCTTGAAATAATCCAAAAACTACACGAAAAAAACCATATATCCCCCAAAAGTTATTAAAATAAATAATTATAGCTTGAAAAATGGGTATCTAAAGAAAAACTATAGTTAAAAAAAGCACATTCATAAATCGAAAAAGGAATGCGTACTTTTGCCGAAACTATAAAAAAGACAAAAAAAGACCAAATTTTTATCGACTAAATAAAAGGCTTGAATTCTTCGAAATTCCTTTAAAGTTTCGAAGAAGATTAACTAAAGAAAATGTTTTCGTTAAGATCAGAGAGTGAACATTCATTAGAAGATTTAAAAGACGAAAGAAAATCTTTTGAAGAACTCTGCAATTTAAGAACTCCTTAAGAAAATAATTAATAATAAATTAAAATTGTCGATATATTTAAATTAAATAATTATGATAATAAAATAAATAACATAGAAAATAATAAATATTATAAATTAAATAATATAGAAAATAACATAGAATGCAATATTGAAAGTACTAATAAAGCCCTAAATTAAATTGTAAATTAATAAGATATATATCCTAAAGAAATAGAAAACATAAACTGTAAACCATATGATATATAAGAATATAATTTATAATAGAATAATATTATTACAGATCAAAATATATAAAATAATAATAATTAATAATAAGGTTTAGAATATGCTACATTAAATTATATTAAAGATTATTTAGTAGCCTTTTCTGAATATATAAAAGATAATTTTAAAGACGAATTCTTATCCAAAATAAACATCCCTATAGGAATTGACTCTCTCGAATTTCTTAAAGCTTTCAATTTAACCGAAAACCTTGAAAATTCTTCACAAGAAATATTATAAACTCCAATATATCCTGTCATAAAATACATATAAATCCAAAAAACAGTAATATCGGAAGAAATATTCCTAAACTTTAACGAAATTTTCAATAAAGATAATAATTTATTATCCCAAGAACTCATAGAACTCGAAAAGTTCCATATGAAAATGACGTTTGACTGTTTTAATGAAGCATTAGACTCTATGAGGCCTTTTGGTTTAAGAGGAAAGCCACTACCATGGAAAATAAATATTAACAAGCTCTGTTCTATAAAAATAACTTAAGATAACATCGAAAAAATATTCGGTTTAGCAATAGCCAAAGTATTAAAATGGGGTTCATCTTTATGCGGTTTTATTCCTGAAAGAATAGAAAGTCCTACAGGAGAAATTATATAAATAGACGATGATTATTTAAATTAAATAAAAGAAGATAGATTAGCCTAAATGCTTGAAAATGAAGTACTTGAAAATGAGGATAAATGGCTTCTTTATGAAGATGAAGAAACTGATGTTTAATTAGAAATTTCAGATGAAATTTTTAATAGTTTAATATAAGAAATAGTTGATTTTATAACTGGAAATAAAGAAGAAAATAAATAAATGATAGATTTATAATAAAATTTAAATATTTTTTAAAATAATAATAAAAGTTGTGTAAAGGCAGTTTAAAATTTAGGACTTTGCATTAAAGATTAGCAAATAGATTAGAAAATGATTGATAAGTAAATTTTCTTGATAAATATGTAGTCATAAAATATTAATAAATAAGAAATTATATAAGGAGGTTCATAAAAAGATTAAAATAGCAGTTTTTGAAAAATATTTTTTAGGATAAAAAATAATATATTATATATAATTTTTATTTTTTAAATATAAATATAAATAATATATATATATATATATATATATATATATATTTAATATATATATTATAAATTATGTAATAAAATTATCTAATTTTTTATAAATAAAATTATTTTATTAATGGGATCAGGAAATACGAAATAAAAAAATTAACATAATATGAATTATTGGAATATACAAATTTAACAAATCTTACTTTTTAATAAGTGCAGAATCTTCATATTTTTTTTAAATAAATATCCTCTTCAAGTAAAGATGATGGAGTTATTGATTTAGATGAATTTTCATAAGCTTTAAAAGTGAGTAATTAGGAAGTTTCTTAAACAATATTTAATGTATTTGACATAAATAACGACACTGTAATTAATTTTCGAGAATTCGTACTTGGAATGTCTAATTTAATAAGTTCAAATTAAGAATTTCAGATTAGATTTGCATTTAATTTAATTGATCAAAACAATCAAAAAGTAATTAACGTGCATTAAGTATTTTTATTTCTCAAAAAGATTCTTGAATAATTTCCTTTGGTTAAATTAGAAGACTAGATATTAAAAAAATTAGTATATGAATAATTAAAAAATATAAGAATTAATTATCCCAATGAAATTCTTTCTTCAGAAAAAAAGACAAATTTAAACAATATAGATAAAAATACTTAAATTAATGAAGATTCCATTAATTATGTTTAATTTAGACTTTTTGTATTAAATACGCCTTATATACTTAAATGGCTATAATTAGATATGGAACAATTAAATAAAGGGGCCCAAATTTTAAATAAAAAATGAAACCTATTTTGTTTTACTTTTTTCTGTATAATTTTTTTTTTATATATATATAATATTTTTTTTTTATTCAAGGTCATTATATTTATTAAAATGCTTATTAATATATTTTTTTGTAATTTTCTAAAAAGTAATTAGCAATTTCATCAACTTTTTAATTATTTTAATTTTATACTTCTATTTATTATGATTATAGTTCTAAATATCTTAATTTTAATTCAAGTTTTTTTAGTTCTCGTCTTAAATTATCATCTCTTTACATTCTACATTTAACATATTTATCAATGTTATTTGAATGGTTATTCTGACAATATTGAATAAAACTTTTAGATTAATTTTCTAATTAAATAAACATTTCAGATTTTAATTTAGTTAATTCAATAGAAAAATTTTAGAAACTATTATTCATATTGATGTATATAAAATAATTTTATTATTAATCAAAATATAATATTATTTATTTGTATATATAATGTTTAATTAAAAAATATATTTAAATAAAATACTAATTTTAAATTAAGATTTACAATAAATATAAAAATAAAATAAACTGAAATGAATAAAATGAAATGAAATAGATTAACATTTTTTAAAAATAAAATCGTTAAGATATAATAATTAAAGAATAAAATAACAAAAATTATGAAAACGATATATATAATAATGTATATATAAAGTATTATAATTTATAGTATTTTTTAAAAAAAACTAAATTAAAAAACAATATATATAAAATAGATATAAAAAAAAATACATATATATAATAAAAAAAAAATCTTTTTAAAATATATAAAAAATAAAATAAAATAATAAATATTAATGTATATAAAAGGAATAAATATTAAAATAAAATTAGAAAAAAATTAATTAATAAAATTTAAATTGAAAATATAAATAATTTAAATAAATAAAATTATAAATAAGTATATATATATATAAATATATATATATTTATATATATATATATATATAT
>NW_004086325.1:0-44688 GCF_000220395.1 Ichthyophthirius multifiliis | reverse complement strand
TATATATATTTATTATTTATTAATTTAAATATATTTTTTTATTTTTATATTAATATATTTTATTTTTTGATTATTTTTATTATAAATAAACATATGATTTAATGTTCTAAAGTAAATTTAAGTAAATAAAGATTATATACAGTTATGTATTTTTGATAATAATTTATTATATTTATTATTTTTTATTATAAATAAGTAATATAATTAGTCTTATTTATATATATATATATATATTTAGCTTTTATTTTATATAATATGTTTATCTTTTAGATTCAAAATAACTAATATTTTTAAAAATTGATTTCGTATAATTTTTGTATTTCTTAAAAATAAAAATAAATAAATTATTAACAATATAAATGGATTATAAATATAATTATTTGAAATAATGATTAATAAATATATTGTAATGATGTAAAAAAATATGTTTAAAAATTAAAATTATAATTTATATTATGAAATAATATCTAATATCCACTAAGTAATGTAAAAAAAATTCATTATTTAATTTCCAATACTAAATATATTATTATCGTGAATACAAAATGAATAAATTTGTAAAATATATTATTTATTAAATATTTAAATAATATATTCTAAAATTTATTATAATAACATATTTAATGAAAATGAAAGAATATAAAACAAATATTTAATATAATAATATAATAAATTATTTAAAAAAATAAATTAAAATTAATATATATATATATTAATATATGTATTTATATATATTTATATATAGAATAAAATTAATGTAAATACATTTATTATAAATTAAAAATATATAAATATTTTTAAATTACCTTAAATAAAAATTGATTTTTTATTTAAATAAATAAACATTTTTATATAAAAAATGTTTATACATTAAAAAACATAATTAAAGTTAATATTAAAATTAAACTCTATTAAAATTGATTATTTTAGCAAATATGATAATAAAAAAGATTATTATAAAGTTTTAGAAATACCATATAATTCTACAGCAGACTAAATTAAAAAATAATTTTTTAGACTCGCTAAAAAATTTCATCCAGACTAAAATCCATCATCTCTTGAAAAATTTAAAGAAATAAACGAAGCATATTAAATATTAAGCGATGAATAGAAAAAATTCGAATATGATTAAGTTATTTTCTAAAAAGGCAATTTCGAGTAATAATATGAAAGATATAAGTAATAAGAATATTAATAAAATTAACAATATAATAATTATTAATAAAATTAAAAGTAATAAAAAGTTAGTGATGATAAATTTTAATATTATTGGGAAGCCTAAAATTTTTAAAATAGATAGTAGGAAAAGTAAAATTAGCAAAAATATAATTATGGAAATTAATAAAGATATTAATAAAATCATTAATACTTTTTTGATGAAAAAGAATTTAATAATTTTTTTTAAAATATATAAAGAAACTAAAGTTAAAGATATTAATAAAGTGAATAATATTATTAATAGTAATAAAAATAACAATATTATTCTAGATAAAGATATAATTCGTAAGTTTAATAAGAATAGGAAAGGCAATATTTCTAATAATAATAATAATAATAATAATAATAATAATAATAATAAAGCGATTAATTCGATTCTTATTTTGATGATTATAATTATAAAAATATTAGAAGAAACAAATTCAGTCCGGAATATATAAGAGAAATAAACAGAGAGGCTTTAAGAAGATAAAAAGAATATGAAAAATATAAAATAGAGCAAGATGTATATTCGATATTTTTTAAAAAAATATCTTATATATAGTTAATATATATATTTAATTTAATTTTTTAATAAAATAAAAAGGAATTATAATTAAAAAAAATTTAAGAAAAACTAGATAAATTCTAAGATAATATAATTGAAGTTGGTAAGAAAGTTGGAGAAGTTAAAGATAAAACTGAAAAAGTTGTAAAGGTAATCAAAAAATCTAATTTATAGTTTTTTTTTATAACTATTCTTTTATTTAAAAATCATAAAATATATATAAACTGCTTTATATTCATTTTAATTTATATTTATATTAAAATAGGATATTGGTAGCAAAATAACGTCTTTCTTCAATAAAAAATGAATGTATTTTTTTTAATTATAATAATATTTTAGTATCAAATTTATATAACTTATTTATTTAAATTAATATTAATTTAATTAATAAAAAAACTAATTCTTTTTTAGCTAATTCACAAATTATTTAATTACGTATTATAAAAAACTAGTGTTTTTAAAAAATAATTTAAAAATTAATGAATGTTATAAAAACAATATTATTTAAAATTAGTGTTGTAGAAATACAATTATTGAAAAATAAAGTTACTATTTTATTTTATAAAAATTTTAAAATATAAATTTCAAGTTTATTTTTAAGATGTAACTAAATTTTCTTATAAAAATATTAAATATTTCAATATTTTTTATACAGCTACATATTTTTTAAAGTATCTTTAAATATTTTCTATAAAAAAATATAATAATAACCTTTTTATAGTTCTTCTTAAGACGAATGAAGCAATCATATTAATAATAATAAAATAAGAAATAATAATAAATAATTCTAAAATAAAAAATAATAATATTTTCTTTTTATTAATAATATAATTAAAAAATATAAAACTATTAATTTTATAATATGTTTTATTAATATTCATTTATTATTATTAAATATATGTTATTATAACAAAACAATTATAAACGTTATAATATGATTATTTAAATAATTATTAAATTAAATATTATATTTTATATCTAATATTTTTATAATAAATTTTGATACATTTTAATAAATTTATAAAATTTTGAAAATATAAAAAATAGAAAAAAAGAATAAGTTTTAATATAATAAAAAATTAATTTTATATATAATTAAAAAAATTAATTTTTTCTAAAAAGAAAAAAAAGAATAAATAAAAAAATTATAATAAATATAATTATATATATAATAATAAAAGAAAAATAGAAAAAAAGAAAAATATTTAAAACATTATTAATAATTTTAACTATAAAAAAAATTAAAACCACACTAAAAAAAAAAAAAAAAAAAAAAAATATTCTAAAAAAAAAAAAAAAAATTAATCTAAAAATGACTACTTAAGAACCCGAACACTTTGCATTCGAAGCCGACATCTAACAATTAATGGGCTTAATAATTAACACTTTCTATACTAACAAAGAGATATTTTTACGAGAATTAATATCAAATTGCTCTGATGCATTAGACAAAATTCGCTACAAATCAATAACTGACTCCGAAAATGCCCGTCTTGACCTTGAACCGAATTTTCGTATTCGAATAATCCCTGATAAATAAAACAACACCTTAACAATTTGGGACACCGGAATCGGTATGACGAAAAAAGAACTAATCAACAACCTTGGTACAATTGCTAAATCAGGTACAAAAGCATTTATGGAAGCTCTATCTTCAGGTGCTGATATATCTATGATTGGATAATTTGGTGTAGGATTCTATTCTGCATATTTAGTAGCTGAAAAAGTCGAAGTGATTTCCAAATCAAATGAAGATGAACATTAATGGAGATGGGAATCTTCCGCTGGTGGTACTTTTGCTGTAGTTTGTGATGATTAAAACCCTGAGAAACTAACTAGAGGGACTAAGATAATTTTATATATGAAAAATGACAATTTAGAATTTTTGGAAGAACGAAGAATTAAAGATTTAATAAAAAAACATTCAGAATTTATCTCGTTCCCAATAGAACTTTATGTCGAAAAAACTGAAGAAAAGGAAATTTCTGAAGATGAGGATGAAACAGGAAAAGAAACCGAAAAAAAAGGTGATGATAATGAGCCTTAAATATAGGAAGAAAAAGATGAAAAAAAACCTAAAAAAAGAAAAAAGTAAAACAAATACACAGCGAATTTGAAGAATAAAATAAAAATAAACCTTTATGGATGAGGAAACCAGAAGAAATTAAAAAGAAGAATATGCTTCTTTCTATAAATCCCTTACAAATGACTGGGAAGATCATTTAGCTGTTAAATAATTCTCAGTAGAAGGATAATTAGAATTCAAATCTATCCTTTTTATACCCAAAAGAGCTCCTTTTGATCTTTTTGAGACTAAAAAAAGAAGAATAATATCAAATTATATGTCCGAAGAGTCTTTATAATGGACGATTGTGAAGACATAATACCCGAGTACTTAAATTTTGTACGAGGTGTGGTAGATTCTGAAGATTTACCATTGAATATTTCGCGAGAATTCCTCCAACACAATAAAATACTGAAAGTTATAAAAAAAAACATAGTAAAAAAATGCCTTGAAATGATTTAAGAAATCTCAGAAAACAATGAAGAATATAAAAAATTCTATGAATAATTTTCTAAAAACTTAAAATTAGGAATTCACGAAGATTCTGCTAATAGAGCAAAATTATCAGAATTTATAAGATTTTATTCATCTAAAAGCACTGAAGAAATGATTACATTAAAAGACTATGTGAGTAGAATGAAAGAAGGTTAAAAAGACATATATTTTATTACTGGTGAAACTAAATAAGCTGTATCTTAGTCTCCATTTGTTGAATCATTGAAAAAAAGAGGTTATGAAGTCCTTTATATGATCGATCCTATAGACGAATATGTGATTTAATAATTAAAAGAATTCGATGGAAAAAAGCTCAAGAATTGTACCAAAGAAGGCCTTGAATTAGAGTAAACTGAAGATGAAAAGAAAAAATTCGAAGAAAAAAAAGCTTCTTTTGAGCCTTTATGTAAATTAATAAAAGAAACATTAGGAGATAAAATCGAAAAGGTAACTGTTGGTTAAAGACTAGATGAATCTCCTTGTGTTTTAGTTACAGGAGAATATGGATGGTCTGCTAACATGGAAAGAATAATGAAAGCCTAAGCTTTAAGAGATGCTTCTTAGTCTACTTATATGGTTTCAAAAAAAACTATGGAAATTAATCCAGATAATGCAATTATTTAAGAACTTAAAAGTAGATCAGATAAAGATAAAGCAGATAAAACAGTCAAAGATTTGATTTGGTTGCTTTTTGATACTTCTTTATTGGTATCAGGATTTTCATTAGACGAACCTACCCATTTTGCTAATAGAATACATAGAATGATTAAGTTAGGATTATCAATTGATGATAAAATGGAATTAGAAGAAGATCCAGGACTAGTTAAAGATGCTAATAATAATAATACTGAATAATAAGGTACTAATGCTATGGAAGATGTTGATTGAATATTATATATCTATATAGTTATTTATATATACATATATATTAAGACATATTATTATTATATAACATTTGATTTATATATTGTTCTAAATAATAAAAATTTATATATTAATTAAAATATTTATATAAATATAAATATTATTTAATTTATATATTATATATTATAAATTATATATAAATATTTATATATATATATAATATTTATATATATATATAATTTTTTGTTTTAATTTTTCTAAATTATCTTATATTATTAAATTATTAAAAAATTAATTTTATTTTTTAAGAAATATACTTTTAATATTAATAAATATACCTTTATGAATTTTTTTTTAATATTATATGTTTTTTATATGTATTATCTATTAATTTTATATATATATCTTTTTTTAATATATTATTAATTTTTTTATTTTTATAATAAATAAAATAATTTTTTTTTTATTTATCAAAATTAAATAAAAAATCAAAATTATATTTAAATATATTTTTTTTTTAAATATTAAAAATTCTATGAATAACAATATAAATAAATAATTAAGTACTAAAATAAAAAAAATATTATTTTTACTAAATTAAATATTAAATATAAAATTTATTATAATATTTGATTATATAAAATCAGATATTTTATAAAATCACTATTTTCTAAAGAAAAATTATGTAAATAATCAATCAATATAAGTTTTGTATTGAAACTAATTTAATAAATAGCTTAGTTTTTTTATAATAACACTATTCTCTGTATTGTATTTAGTTTTTTTTTTTAATAAACCATTTCATAATTAATCTTATTTATTTATATCTAAAATTTCAAAAGATTATTTAAATGAATAAATATAATGAATAATTAATTAATCATAACTTAAATATTTAAAGTAATTGATTATATAATTTATATTTATTTTATTAAAAAGTAACTTTATGCAAAAATCAATTAATAGAAATATTTATTACCATTATATTTTTTTATATATTATCTAAAAAATAACACTATACATTTTGATGATTTAAATATTGTTAAAAATGGTAATTCTACCTGGTTTTTAATAAATAATAGTTATATATATATTTTTTTTTGAAATTATTGTATTATCTTAATAAATATTAAAACTTTTATAAATTATCAATATAATTCCATAAAAAATTTAAGAAGCAAATAAAAATCACATCTGTGTTAATGTTAAAGAAATTATTTAATTCACATATAAATAATATATATTCTTATCTAAAAATTAAGCCAATTATACTTAATCAAAATAAATATTATATAAGATATTTTTACTTTTAAAATTTTTTTGGGTAAATCAAGAAATAGATTGGTAAACTTATTAAAAATAATTAGCAAGTTCCCTAACACCTGATTATATAACTTAAAAATATATTTAGAATAAATACCATATGTTACTATCGCAAGAAAAACTCTATAATGGACCCTATTTAACAAATAAAACAATAAAAATTTAAGAATGAGATTTTTCAGGCTAAATTTATAAATCAATCAAGAATTATAAATACAAAAAATTATAGAAAATATTATATGCACTCGTTGAAATACTTGTAAAAAGCTTTTTTAAAGAAAGTTTATACGAAATATATGGAGTATAAATTATAAAAAATTTATATGAAAATAAAAATAATTATATTCTTTTAAAATAAATAAATATAAAAATACATAAAAATTAATAAATCTAAAAATAAATATTAAGTTATTCTCTCTTTAATATTTATAAAATATTATAATTTTATACATGTATTAATTAGATAATATATCCTCCTTCAGTGAATATTTATGTATTTTTTTAAGAAAAATTAACTATATTAATTTATCTTAATGATTTTGATAAAAAAAAAAAATAATGTCGATTTTAATTTTTTATTATATCTATATATGATATATGCACTTATAATTTGTAAAAATATAAAAAAATTAATTATTTCGTCTTAATATTTTTTTCTTTAAGATAATTATATTTCTCATTTAATAAAAAAATATATCAATATATAGAATTTATTTTAACCAATTTTTTATTAATTTTTAATATTAATAAATTATTTATAAGAGAATTTATACTTTTCATATATTTTTGAAATTAAAAATATAAATAAAAAAAACTAATAAATAATACATAAATATGTAAAAAGAGTAAAATAAATGAAACAAAAATCTTTTATCTTTTAATCTAAATAATAATTAAATTAAGAATTATAAGTCAAATATTTTTTTCTAAACTATTATTTGACTTGACTATATTGTTTTAGAATTTATTTTAGTAACACATTTATTAGTAAAACTATTAATATTATTCCCATTCATAATAATTTTAAGGATTAAAAAGTAAATATTACTATTGCTATTAATGTTAATGTTAACGAATATTATAATTATTAAAATAATTAAAATCTTATCTTATAGTATTATGATGAAATTATTAGTTTTTACAATTATCACATTTACATATATCAGTACAATTAACTCCATTTTAAAAGCATTCACAATATTTTTTTTGGCAATCACTTTTTTTACAATTGCATCCTCTATTATGCATATTAATATTATTATTTACTTCAGAAATTTCATCAATCTAAAAAAATTAGATTTAATATAAAATATATATATATATATATATATATATATATATATATATATATATATATATATATATATATATATATATATATATTACATTTTTAATAAATTTAGGTTCAAATCCTTTTTAATTTCTATCAATAATTTTTTTCATTGCCTTTACTCTATTCTATTCATATTCTGGTTTATTTTAACAATTATGACAATTGCAGCCTTCACAATATTTTTTAGCCTAAAAACATTCACAATATAATTTAAGGCATTACGTTTTTTTACAATTACAGCAGTCTTTCTTTTTTTCCGAATCCTAAAGTGATTCTTATTTACTTGAAGTATTTTCTATTTTAAATTCGCTTTAACTTTTTTTAAATTAGGTAATATTTTTATCTTTTTTTGTTGTATTTTATTCATCTAGTTTATTAACAATACGACTTCTTTTATTGCTTAAATATGATATATTTTCATAGTTTTCTATAGTATTTGTTTCTGTTATTTGTAACTCTGATGTATTTATAGATATCTTACTTTATATTATAGATTATTATTACTTTTTAAATAAAGGAGTACAAAATTATCCAATTTTTTTATGGTTTTCTTTCTCATCATCATCTTCTAAAGTTGTAGATTTTTATTATAATTTAATTTTTTCATTTTATTATGTGTTTTAATTTATTTTTTCATTTATCTCATAAAGAAACTTACAATTTTAAAATTAGAATTTTTCGCTAATTTACTAATAGACATTACTGTTTTTAAATATTTCAAGTTCTTTTCTATTATATAAATATATAAAATAATAAAAAAAAATTATAATTAATTAAAAAAAAATGCTAAAATATTTTTAAATTATAAAATAATAATATAAAATTTATTTTTACTTATCATTAAATTCTATAATAAATTTTGGTTACTAAACAATAATTCTTTTTACTTTGTCCTTTGTCTTTATTTGTTTTGATATTTAGTCAACAGCTAAATCAATCAAATTAAAATTCTGATGTATGTTATTTTAATCAAAACTATTTTATGAAATATTTCCATTTTATATTATATTATGATATTAGTATTCTTCTTTTTCTTATAATTATTATTATTATTATTATTATTATTATTATTATTATTATTATTATGTTTTTTATTATTATATTATTTCTTCATTTTAATATAGAATTTTATTTCTTAGTTTATTAGTTTTTATTTTATTTGTTATATTATATTAAATTTAAGGACTTGTTAGATTTAAATAAGTATTTATATCTTATATATTATAAGGCGAATAAATAGGAAAGAAAATATTTTTATCATTATTAGGAGTTGGTATATAAGAATTTTAAATCTCCTTTGTTAACCAAGGAGATTCATTAATATAGTTTTTATAATTTTTTTAGTTTTAGTTATCTTAAGTTTAATAATTGTCTACTTTTTAATTACGATCCTATATTTATATTTACTTTTTGATTGAATAATTAGACCTTTTATTTTAATCTATATATAATATATTTTGATTAATAATTGCTAATTACTTTTTTTTAAAAAATACCTTATTTTTTCTCAATATTTAAAGATGGTGAATTTTGTAGATTTTCTTTTTCCATTTTAATTTTTTTTTTAATTATTTTTTATTTATTTAAAAAAAAAATTCTTACTTTTTTTTTGTATTGTTTTTAAAAAAAATATTTATCAAAATAACAAATAATAACAATAAAAATTTTAAAATGTTTTTTTATAATAAAATATTTTTTTTAAAAAAACTATGTTTAATATAAAGTTATTTTTATATTTGTATTTTAATTTATTCAAATTGAAATAAAATAATTTCTATTTTCCCTCTTTTTTTATATTTGAATTAACAAAATATTTTTTTAATCATTCGAATATTATAATTTTTTAAAAATCATGTAATTAAATAAAAATTAAAAGATGGAAAATAATAATTAAATATATTATTTGTTTTAAATATTGCTTTTTCAAATAATAAAGAAAACAAAAAATAGTGGATTAATATAAGAAAATATTTAAAAAATAGAATAAACAACTAATTTATTTTCGATTTAAAGCATATGATAAAACAAATTATTTATTTTAAATATAAAGAAAATAATTTGAATTTTTTTTTTATTTTTCATAAAAGTATTTACAATACTTTGTTTTATTTTTAATTTAATTTATTTTTGCTTATATATCTATTATAAATTTTTGCTTTTTAAATTAATTTGTATTGTTTTAATAAAAAATGTCAAAAATATATAATTAAATGATTAAAATAATATAATATTTATAAACAAATAATATTAATTTCATAAAAAAAAAAATATTAGAGAGAATATGAAAACAGTATATATTAGATTAGTTTTAAAAATTATTAATTTTAGAAATTTAAATTAAAAGTTATAATAAAAAAATAAAAATGAGATTTAAAATATTTCTATAAATAAATTATTAATTGATAAATTAATATCAATAAATATAAAAATATGGATTTTAAAATATATTTCTACTATTTATTATAATAAAATAGAAATTTAATATATAATTACATATACATCAAATATTTTCAGTATAAAAATCATTAAAAATTTATTTATTAATACAGATATTATAAATAATTAAATAAAAAATAAAATAATCCTATTATTATTAATAATTATATATATATATATTAATATTTTATAATTTATATTCATATTTTTACAATATAATGAAATAATACTAAAATGAAATAAGTTACAATCCTTTTAATCCTTATAAATTTTATAAATAATAATAAAAGTTAACTTAATTTAAAATTGATTAAATATAAAATTAAAAGATTTCTTATTTTTCTGATTTAAAAAAAAAAAGAAGATGAAATATATTTAAACATGCTTCGAAATAGTTTATAATTTGGAATGAAAAATGATAATTAGTTTAAAGACTATATAAAATAAATACGCTAGCTAACAAGATTTACAAGAAAATCTGTAAATAAAATGCGATAAGACTAAAAAATATAAGAATAGTTTTTAAAATAACATAATAAAAATTAAAATGCAAATAATTAAATGAATTAAGAAGCTTTTACAATTAATAACTGTACATAAATATAAGATAAAAATGAATTAAAAGAAGTAATTCTTTAATAAGTTCATGATAATAAAATAAAGAATTTCGTATAAAAAGTAATGCATAAAAAATAAGTTTAAAAACTAGAACAAGTAAAAAATAAAAATAAAAATAAAAAAATCAATATTTAGCCAAAATATATTTAAATTAAATAAAAAGGTACTTGAAATAATAAAAAATACAAAAAGGAAAAAATATTAATAAATAAGATACTTAGACAATCCAAATAAAGATGAAGGATCATTATAAAAGCCTTAATTTATTCCAGCAACAGACTATAGAATAATATAAATAAAACGTTAACCTCTAAAATTAAGTGATAATTTAACTATAAACTTTCACAATAAAATTAATTAGCATAATTATAGAACAATAATCAAATAAAATAAAATTAAACCTTTATAAGACGATGAATTTATTACTAATTTGGGATTTAGAGTTAAATATATTACCAATTAATCAATTCTTAAATTAAGTTAAAAGCGATGTAAATAAACTTATAGTTCTTAATAATTTAACTTATAAACTATTAGCAAATGTAATTAATCTACTAATTAATTTTTTACATAAAAAACTTTGAATTCGGAGTAATTTTATAGTCCATTGAGATTTTAAAATTAAGATGAAAAATAATGATTTAAAAAAAAAATAGTATGTAAATTTAAATCTTTATTATATAAATAAAATATTTTTATTTATAAAAGTATTTTAAGAATTTTTAAATGTTAAAATCATTAATTAAATAAAAATTAATAATATCGTCAAATAAAAATAATAATATCGTCAAATAAAAATAAAAAGAAATATTAATAATAATAAATAAAAATATTTAATTTTAATAAATATAATATTTTTATTATAAGAAAATTATTTAAAATATAAATAATAAAATATTTGTATCTTAAAAATGAAAAAAGTATAAAATAAAAATATATAATAATTGAAAAATATATTTTTATTTATACTACTGCATATAAATAATATCAATTTTAAAGTTATAAATATAGTTTATAAACAAAATAATCATTTTAATAAAAATATTTTATATAAAAAATTATTATAACATTAAACAAAAATAAATATGAATAATATAATATAAATAATGTTAAAAATAATAGTTTAAATTTTTAAATATTAATTTTTTATTTATAAAATGAAAATAAAAATTCAATTTAAATTATTTTTAATACTTTACTTAATAATAATATTTTACTAACTTATATTTTTATGTATACATTAAATAAATTAATATCGGAAAAGCTTATTAAAATCACAAAGTAAATAAAATTATAAAATTCAAAATAAGCAAACAAATAAAAAAAGGAAAAAATATTTAACTCAAATTATTATTTTAAAAAAACTTAAAAATCTTAATTTTTAACAACTATTCATTATCCTCTCATCTATTTAAATAAAAAAACTAAATAAAATAATAAAGTAGAGAAAATGTATAACTATAATATCAATAATTCTGAAAACTATAACGTTAAAATAATAGCAAATAGTATTAAAAAAAAGTTAAATGTAATGAAAATATCCTCTCCTTCATTTGAATTTAAAGATTAATTAAAAGAAAAAATATAACTCGAAATAAGTTAATTTAAAACAATTTTTTGCCCTAAAAAGGACTATCATGATAAAAAAAAATGTTCATTTTATCACAGTTAAGAAGATCTAAGAAGATGTCCTTTAAAGTATTAATACACATTCAACTAATGTAAAAAACGAGAAAAATGTGATTAAAAAAATACATGCATTTAAGTTCATAATAAAGTAGAATAGTTGTATCATCCATTAAGATATAGAACTAAGTTTTGTAAATTCTTTACATATGGAAACTATTAAATGTGTGAATACGGATAGTTTTGTTCTTTTGCACATTCTGAATAAGAACTAGTTATTCCTTGTATTGATAAAATGCTTAGAAACAATGTTTTTTATATTTACTTTTATAAAACAATTTGGTGTCCTAATATTGAATAGTAAAATACAAAATAATAAATAAATATACAGAATTTAAAATTTATTTAAATTTTATATATTTATTTTATGCATTAAAATTTTAATAAATTTAATTTAAAATAAAAATATTTAAAAAAAGACATGAAAGAAGTGAATGTGTATATATGCATAACGTTTAAGATTTTAGAAGAGATTCTAAAAAATTTTAAATAAAAAATATTTAGTGTGAAAAATGGAATAAAGAAATATTTGTAAATACTCAGAAGGTGGATGTTCTTAACTTTAAGAATGTTAAAACTGCCATGGATGGAAAGAGTTAGATTATCATCCATTTAATTACAAAACGAAACCTTGTTAAGATTATAATTGTTCTTAAATTAATTGCTATCTTTATCACAATTAAAGTGAGAGAAGAATTATTACGGAATAATTAATTAAAAAAGAATATTTATGTGCATTATAATTAATGGAATAATTTTAAAAGTTTAAAATAAATGAAATTTTAAGTTATATATATTTTTTTTAAAAATAAAAAGATAAAATAAAAAAATTGAATAATAGTTAGGGGCTCCTATAGATGTATTTTATTCAAAAGAAGAAAATTATATAATGAAAATAAATGAAAATTATAACTTGAAAAATAATAAACTAAATTAAAATATTTAAAATAATAAAAATAAAATTGATATTAATATTATTAATAATAATAAAAATAACAATAACAATAACAATAGCAATAACAATAATAGTAATAAAAATAATAAAAATAACAATAACAATAACAATAACAATAACAATAACAATAACAATAACAATAACAATAACAATAATAGTAATAAAAATAATAATAATATTAATAATAATAATAATAATAATAATAATAATATTTATAATAATTATTTTTATAATTAAAATTTAAATATAATTAATTCATATGAAATAGATACAGATCTTAATTAAAATAATTAAGAATTTTTCTTTTAAAGATATAACTAATTATTTAATGATAATTAAGAAACATAAATTATTAATAATAGTATTTCAAATAGTTATTCAAGTCAAATTAACATTTCTAGATAAAGTTCAATGGAAAACATTTAAGATTTTAAAATTTCAAATTATAAAGAAAATGAATAATAATTTAATTTTTAATTATAATAATAGAATAATTCTATTTAATAATATGAATTATTGCCATTATTTGAAAAGAAAAATAAGTCGATATATTTTATTTTTGATTAGAAAAGGATTAACAGAAAGAGAAATAAAAACCTTAAAAATAATTAAATTTAGCAAATATAAGAATTAAATGAATATTAAAAATATATTTTATAAACAATTTTAAGTGATATATAGAATGAAGATGAAATTTTTAAAGAATTATTTGATAAGTTTGAAGGTTATTTTAATCATTTTTATTTTTTATATATACATTTATTTAAATAGTAGATAAATCTTCTTTTAATTTTATTAATTGAAATAAACAAAACATTTTAAATATATAAATTAGGATTTCATCTTTGTATATAAAGGTAATCTTTAATTTAAAATATTTTATATTAAAAATAGATATATAAATTAAATAAAAAATATTAACAAAGTAAGATTAAAATGTAAAAATAAAAGATATATTATTTTCCAATTATAATATTTAAATTATATAAATATAAAAATATTTATATATTTATATATATATATATTTTTTTAATGTTTTATTTAATAAATTATTTGTATTATAAATATTTATTAATTAAAAAATTTATATTTTCTATTTATATAAAATTATATTTTATTTATATAATTTTTTTTTTTATAAATATTTATATTTTTTTTGTATTACAAAACATTTTTAATATTATTAATAGAATTTTATTTCATTAAAGATTATATATTATAATAATTTTATTTAAAAATAAAAATAAAATAAAAAATCATATATTTTATTTATATATTTAATTGATAATTTCAAATAGAATTCATATCTTTAATAGAATACTTAAATTTGTTATATTATTACTACTATATATATATATATATATATATATATATATTTATATATATATATAAGTATAAATATAAATAAAAATAATCAATAGCATTATAAAAATAAATGAGATTACATGAAAATAATATTAACCTGAAGCTTTTTCAAAACACCCACCCAACTAAATAAATTTATAAAACTTATAATATTAGAAAAATATTTAATTACAAAATTTACATTTATCAAAAATAAAATCTTAATATAAAGTAAAAATGTTAATAAAAATTCCTATTTGATTCATTTTAAACATTTATACAATAAGGAAAATAATCCCTAAGTATGATAAAGAATTCACGAAAAAGGTAATACAGAAAATACCATAATGACATAATTTTGAGCATTCATATAAAATATAAAAAATAACAAATAATAATACCCATAATAATTTACAAAAATATCAAATACCTAAAAATAATACTAATTTTTTAAATCTTGAACTTAAAAGATATTGTAAAAACAATACTATAAAATGCAGACTAATATCAACTAACTTCTTCGAAAAAATTTGAAACTTAAAACCCTAAAAGAGCCGGTATATTTGGAAAATAATTTTATTCTAGTTTATTGTTGTTTATGTATAATTAAGTATTGGTATGAATAATATAAATAAACATTTTATTTCTATTTTTTAAATTTAATGATATATATAGAAAATTTAGAAAGATACAAAATATAAAATGAAATTACAATGAATAAAAAAATAACTAGTTAATAAATGATTAGAATCAAATTAATTATAGAATATATATTAAGCCTATTATATTCTATAATTTTATATTTAATTCTAAGTAATATTATTATATACTATTTGTCTACTCAATTTTTAAATTGCTTATTTTATTCTATATATAATTTTAGTTATATTATTTATACATTAGTTCTTTATAATTAATATGGGATAGATATATATTAAGGCCAATATATTGCCATATATCAATCTGTTTAATCAGAAATTTATAAAGAACTAATGTCTAATGAATTTTTCAATATACTTATTTAGAGTATATTATTGAAGAATAAGTTTTTATTTTATTTTATAATTTAGTTATACATATAATTAGTTTTTTGTGCAACATAAATATACAGATCATAACATAAGGCAATTTTTAATTAATATTATTTTTCTCAGTATATATTACAAAGAATCTAAATTTTTATATTTCTTTAATATCTTAATGCTTAAAATATTTCCATTGTAATAAATAATAATTCTAAGTTTTCATTATTTAATATAATAATTTTTAAAGAAATATAAAAGAAGTGATTATACAATATTTATTCATTTTTGAAAAATTTATATTTATTTATATTTGAAATTATATAACTTAAAATTTTTTTACATAAAAAATAAAATAAATTAATTTAAATATTATTAAATAAAATATTTTTTTAGATTATATGTATTACTTTAAGTCTAAGAGAAAAGAATAAAACACAATTATAAGAATATTTCGATAAAAAATTTCATATTTATATTAAGTATAAGATATGTACTAGTTTATAAAATAAATAAAAAAAATTAAAACATTAGTATAATTATTTATAATAAATATAAAATAATGAAATTTTTCTAAATAATAAATTATTAAAAAACTTAGATATTGTATAAAAAATAGATAACTTAAATAAATAAATAAAAATAAATATTTAAATAATTAATTTAAATAATATTTAATGCAATTGAAAATATTAATTAAATAAGTTATTAATAATATAATATTTATATAATATCAAAATAAAAATATGCAATAAAAAAAAATAAGAAAGTTAAAAATACTAATAGATAAATAATAAAAAAACAATTTTATAATAAATGGAAAAAAAAAGTATATAAATAATTAAGGAACTATATAAAAAAAACATTAAAATAAAAAAAAAAAAATAAAATTAATAAGTTCTATTATATAAATAATAAAAATAATATTAAATAAAAAAAAATAGATTTTTAAATATATTTCAATATAAAAAAAATATAAAAATAGATTGTAATTTAATTGCTAAAATATATATATTAGTATATAATAAATAAATAAAAAAAATTTAAAAAATCATAATAAATATATTTGTTACGAATTTCTAATTAAATTATATATTTAATGATATATATTTATTACATTATTTAACTTAAAATTAATTTTAAAAAAGTTAAAAAATTAAAGAAGAAAAAAAAATAATGATAAATATAAATATAAATATAAATAAAAATATAAATAATTATTTTTTATATATAAATATATTTACATATCTTTTTATATTTATATTTTGATTCATTACCCATAGCATTTTTATATTTCTAAAATTACTATTTTCTTAAAACTTTTTTTAAATATAATTTTTTATATTTTTTTATTTAATATTTATTTAAATAATAATAAGTTTATAAAAATAATTTACATATATAAAATAAAATTACAGATTTTTTTTATTTTTTTTCATTATTATATTTATTTATCATTTTTAATATTTTCATTCATTTGCTTATTACCTTCTTCAAAACTAAGTGTTATATTAATATTTTAATTAGTTTATGGAACTTTATACTATCTATTTTCATATAAATTTTCCCATCTATTTAAAGAACAATAGCCATCCATTATTACAATTTTAAATTCTAATTAAGTTCCTTGTTCAAACTATATAAAATTCTATGTTTCCCATATAGGATAATAATTTTGGTTTGTTTATAATTATAAACCTGCTATTTCTATCCAGTTTCCTAATTAATGATGATTACCTACTATATAGACACTTTAACCCATATTAGTATGAGTTTTTACTTAGAATTTTATTTTTATCATGTATTTATATTTAATTTAATTTTAATTTATATTAAAAAATAATATAAGTAAAAATTTTTTAATAAAAATAAAATAAAGAAATATCATGTTATATAAATAATAAAATTATTATTTATAATCTATATTTTATAGTTATATAAGTTATATATTTTATTTAACAAATAATTTTAAAAATTATAATTAAATTTAATTTTTTATAATAGGTTTATTATAATAATATATTACTTAATAAAAGAATATTAATTTTCTTTCTATAAATATTTTATTTATATTTAATTTAAATATATATTAATTATATTACACTGCTAATAAAAATATTCAATTTTAAATTAATTATTAATATTAAAAGATTCACTTATTTACTAATTTAAGCAAGTAATTATTTTTAAGTTTTATTTATTATAAAACCGATAATTCATCTTAAACATCAGTATATTGTTTATTCTTTAAAAAATTAAATCGTTTTATTATTTAGTTTTGTTTATTGTAAATATAGTTGTATAAATTTATTATAAAACTGTTATTAAGCATTTACAATTTATTTTCTATTCAAATGTTAATAATTAATTATATAGATATGAAATAGTATACTATATTTAATCAAATATATTTTGTTTATTTTACTTAACATATCGACTAAAGTTAATATTAAATAATTAATTCCAAAGGAAAAATAATTAATGAAAAATAAAAAAATATCAAAAAAATTATTATTATATATAATTAAAAATAGTAAATTATTTTATAAAGAAATAAGAATTTAATAGAATAAAATTATATATAATGAACATAATAAATACTTTTTATGCGTATAAAGATTATTTAAAAGATTTTAGAGTTAATATTAAATAAAATAATGACTTATGTTTTATATTATATAATGATATATTTTATAATATTTGATAAAATTCATTGAATTAAAAATTATATAAATTTTTTTTTATAAAATAATCTTATTTATTAGAAAAAAATATAATATAATATAATATAGATTAAAAAATTATTGTAAAAATAAAATGGACATAAACAGCAAAAGAGTTATAGAATTGAATATTTATATAAAAAAATATATATATATATATATATTATAAATATATAATATATATTTAAATTTGTAATATAAATAATATTTAAATAATTTTTTTTTTTAATATATATAGTAATATTTATAATTTTTAACTTTTTTTTATAATATTTTTTCTATTTTTTATTTTCTATAAAAATTTTATTTTATATATAAATTAAATATTTTGAATTTTTTTTTATTTTATTTATTATTAATACAAAAATACTAATATTTTTTTGATATTTTTAATATTTTTTTTAAATATTTTTTTTATTTTTTCTAATTATTTATTTTAAATTTTTTAATTATAATATATCTATTTAAATTTAATTAATTTGTTTAAAACTATTATATTTTATATTTAATTTCATAATTTTTATATAATATTTATTTAATTTATATAAAAATAAAATTTTATTTACAATATTTTTGCTATTTATTTTCAATTATTTTTTTGAAGAAATAAAAACAAGACTAAATTTTAAATTTAATATTTTTAATCTAAAATAATAAATTTATATATTTATATTTATATAATTATAATAATATTATATTATATAATTTATTAAATATGCAATAAAATAAGTTGTTTAAAGTATAATGTATATAGATTATATAAAATTAAAATAATATAGAATAAAATATATGTAAAATCTCAATTTTCGAATAATAATTTATTGTAAATATTTATATTTTTTATAAATAAAATATTACTTTATATTAGGTTAAAAGTTTTTAAAAATAATTATTAATATAAATTTCGAACTTAGACTAAAATGGATTATTTAACATGCCACATAAATAAAAAAAGGATTTATATTATTTTAAATCAAATCATATAAACAAAATAAATTATTAGAATTCATATTTATTGAAAATGATTAAAATAATTAAAAAATAATTTAATATTTATCCTAAAAAATTATTTAATTAGATTTCGAAAACATATATTCTATTCAAAATATAATTGGAAGAGGAAGCTTTTCTTAAGTTTATAAAATAATTATAGATTATTTATTAAAAAAATAATATGTATTAGGTATTTAGAATTAAAGAGAATAACTCGGAAAATGAGTATGCTGCAAAAATTATTTATAAAGAACATCTATTGAATAATTCACATGGATATGTATTATATAATTTATTAATCTACTTAATTTAAAATAAAGTAAATGCTATTTAATGAAATAATTATTATGTAAAAATTAAAAGGCTAAAAAAATATTATATAGTTACTAGAAGTATTCGAAACCGACTAAACATATGTATTTATACTTTCTTATTTATAAGGCTAATCTTTAAAAGAAGAAATAAAAAAAAGAAAAAAAGACGAGTAATTTACTCTTTGCTTTATGAAAACAATACTTTAAACTTTGACTATTTTAAACAAATTCAATATATCACATAGAGATATAAAACCTGATAACATATTCTATACAAATTAAAATTAGTTTATTTTGATAGATTTCGGTTTATCAACATTTACTAACGTGGAGAATTTTTTATATTACAGATGCGGAACTCCAGGTTATATAGCACCAGAAATATTAAATTTAAAAGTTATGAAAAAATACTCTTCTTAATGCGATATTTTTAGTTTAGGCGTTATTTTCTATAATTTGTATATAGTATATAATTTTTTATATATATATTAATTGTTTATTATTTATTATATTTTATATATTGAAAATTGTAGATTAACCTCAAAGTTACTTTTTAAAGGAAGGATTTATGATGAAACTTTATATTTAAATAAATAATGCAATATTGATTATAATTTTTCAGAAATAAAAAATAAATACAGTATAAATTTTTTTTTTATAATTAATTTTATATTAAATCAAAAATTTAATTTATTAATCCTTAATTATTTTTAAAAAAAAATTATATAAAATTATTATATTTTTTAAATTAAGACTATATAAAAGGTAAAGATTTATTAATTTAATTACTTTAAAAAGATCCGGAAAAAAGAATAACACCCGAATAAGCTTTAAATCATGAATATTTGCAAGGAGAATATTAAGAAGTTTAAATAGATGATGATTATGAAATAAATTAAATTTAAAATAAAATATAAATTTTTAATAATAAAAGTTAACTAATTAATATAAAAAATATTAAAAATCTTATTATAAAAAAATGAATTTTAAAGATTATATATATATATTTTAAAGATAATAGATGTAAGGATTACTAAAAACTTTAAAAATAAATATATATATATATATATATATATATCTATATAAATATATATATAATAAAAAATAATTAAATTAATATAACAATTTTTTTTTTAAAGAATAATATTTATTTTAATTTAAATATTTTTATATATTTATTAATACTAAAAGACTAAAAGAATATAAATTTTATAAATGTCACGTTTTATTCCTCCAAGATCTGTTTCTAATACAATTAATAAATACGATAATTAATTAAACTATTAAAATTTTTTTTTAGAGCAAGAAAACAATAATATTATATAAAATTAAGGCTATCCCATTAATTCTCAAAATATATAGTAAAGCAAATAGCCAGTTATAAATAGATATATAAAAAACAATCACGCAAATATATAATAACCTCTACATGATTAACCTAATATAGAATATGTTCCATATTTAAGAAAAGAAATATATTATGAATAATAGTAGGATTAAAAATATATTCCTAAAGAAAAATCAGTTATTGATTATTATGTTTTAGAACATTAAACATATTATCAACCTAAAGATTTTTATGATACATATATAGATTATGTTCCTGTATAAAGATATAAAGAAAGAATAGAGTAATTAAAATAATATATATTAGTTTATATTTACATACTCTGCTTATTATAAATAAATATAATATTAGGTATTTTCCTGTTATAACAAGTAAAGAAGTTTTTAAAAAAAATGAAAGATAAATAAATGCAGAAAAAAAAAAATATCTATAACACAAATAATTTAAATTGATAACTTTTTGTTATTATTAGTTAATATAAATTTATTAAAATATATATATATATATATATATATATATATATATATATATATATAGAAATCAATTTATTTTTTAAAAAAATAATGAAAAATTTCATAAAAATATAAATTTTTTTAATTTAAAAAAAAAAGAATATAAATACTTTATTTAAAAAATAAATTTATTTAGGCAAGTGTATTTAGTTCTAATCGTTGTATTTATATACATATTATATGATTAATAAATATATTATATTTTTAATAAAAAGAATAAAAAATTATAATGATTAGAAAAATTAAATAACAGTTTTAAAATAAAAAATTATTATTATTATATGTTTTTGTTATAATTAATTTTTCCTATCATTTATTCGAGAATTATTAAATAATTGCTTATTCAAGTTATTTTTATACTTCATCTTCATCTTTATTATTATTTTTATTATCATATTAGCTAATTATAAAAAAAAACATATGACTATAATTAATTTATATTAAATATAAATACTTTGAATGACTTCTATTTCTATATTATTTATTCTTGTCTTGATTTGAATAGCTTCTTTCTTTTTCAAATATTTTATTATTTTGCTTTTTATAATTATCATATCTATTTTTACTTCTTTTTAATATCCATCTCTGTTTAAACGCATGTCTCTGCTCGAACTTCTTGATGAAGAAAGTTTTTTTATATTATCTCTATATTATATATATAAATATTTTTAATAATAATAATAAAAAAAAATAGTAGAAATAAACTTTGAATTTGTTCTTGTTCTTGATTTTGTTCTCCTACGTTCTTCTTTATATTTACTATTATTATTATTATTATTATTATTATTATTGCTGTTATTATTATTGTAATTTTAGGGTGATCTTCTATAAGGTGATCTTGAATTTCTTCTATATTATTATTTTTATTGTTAATAATTATTATTTGCATTTTATTAAATCCTTAATTATAATGATATCTGTTGTTATTGCTAATTATATTTGGTGATTTGCTTCTATATTTTCTATTATCATAATTACCTCTGTTTGTATTATGATAATAATTTCTCTGGTTAGGATAATAACTTCCCCCTCTATTATTATTATTATTATTGTTTTTATAAGCCCTAGATTTACTTGAGGAGTTTGACCTTTTTTTTTTAGAAAAAAGAAAAAAAAGTAAAATAAATATATTATTATTATTAATAGTTGATACATTTATTCGTATTTTTTTTAATTAATTCTTTATTTTTACTGCGATTATGATGAAGATGATCTACTTCTTTTTTATTTTGGTTTATATTATGAAGAAGTATTTTATTATTTTTTCTTATTTAAATCTTCGTTATTTTTTGTTATGTCTGAAAGTTTATTCTTTTAATTTTCTACTATTTTTTTTTTATAAAGTTTCTAATTTTATATAATTAATATTATATGTTTATTTTAAATATTTAAATTTATTCATATCAATTAAACATTTTATAAATTATTTGTATTTAAAAATTATACAGGTCTTTTCTTTTTCTTTTGAAGGTGATTTTGATAAAATATCTTCAAATGCGCCTAGAGTACGATATTTTTTTAATAAAATATCTAAAGTTGGATCTGACTTGCATAATTAACAATCTCTTAATAATTTTAGACATTCTTTACAATTTTCTAATATATGAACTTCTTCTTCTATTATTTAATCGTTGGACTTTTGCTTTATAATTTATTAAAATATATGTTTTATTAGTTAATATTTTTTTTTTAAATACCATTTATATCTAATATCTTTTATTTTATTTTCTTTTTGATTTCTTTTTATATTTTTTTAATAATTTAATTTTTTTTATTTTTTTTTATAAAAAATAAAAAATACAAAATAATAATATAATTAATTTTATACAAATATAGAAAAAATTTTTTTTTTAGTAAATACAATTGATTTTTCGAATATATAGATTATTTAAAAAATTTATTAAAAATACTAATTTCATATATCTCTCAAAAATATAAATTTAAATAAGAAAACAATATTTTAATTAACAAATGATTTTAATGTTTATTTGTAAATATTGTTAATTGATAACTTAAAGAATAAAATTTGATAAATATTAATAAAAATATAATTAAACAATTTAACTATATTATATACACAATTTTTATTATTAAAATAATTAAATAAAACTAAAAATAAAAAAATTAATACAATTATTATATTACTAAAGATTTTATAAATTCTTTAGTTTTGTTTGTACAAAATAAAATTGATTATTATTTATTCACATTTTATTTAATTTACTGTAATTTTATTTTTCAAAAAATTAATAGTGACTAAAATATATATTGGTTTAGCTTTATTATAAATAGAGTTTTAATACATTTAATACATAAAAAATAAAAAATAGAATCTTTATAAAAAATTAATATAAATCAAATATTAAATAATTAGAATTCATTTAAAATTTTTATATTAAACTTTTTTTGTGTATTTTTTAATTTTGATTTTAGTATTTTTAATTTTAAATAAATATTCTTAATTTAACTTTAGGATTTTTATTTATATAATAACAAAAATTGAATAAATATGATTTTATTAATAATAAATTTGTCCATTATAAATTTTAGTTATTTACTAACATTTATATTACTAATATTTTGAAATGCTTTCAAAGGATGTATTAGAATTTTCAATTGTTTAAAATTATACATATTTCAAAAATAAAAGAATATATATAAATGAGGTTCAGCATTTATTTTATATACAAATAAGTTAATTTAATTAAAATTATATATTTTTTAATAATAAATATCTATATTTAATATTTAAATTGATTTTTGTTTAGTTAGTTTTATTTTTTTATTATTTATATCATTTTTAATAGAATTGAATAAAATATTTAAAAAGTTAATATTAAAATAAAAATTTATTTATTTATAATAAATTTAACTATATTAATAAATTGATAATTTATTTATAAATATTATCACACTTTTATAAATTAAATAAAATATAATAATATTTTGTTTAATTTTTTGTTATCTATAATAAGTATATAAATTTTTTTTTTTCATTAAATGTTAAAGTAACAAAAAAAATATTTATATGTAATATGTAATAAAAAATTTATTAATTATATTTTGAAAAATAATAAATATAAATTATAAAATAAAAAATTAAAATAATATAAAATATATATATATATATATATATATATATATATCTATATTATTATTTTTTACTATAAAATTATTAAAAAGGTATTATTATTTATAAAATAATATATTTTATATATAAATATATTTTTTATTATTTTTAATTAACAAATCCATTTTATGAATACAAACATTTTTTAATTAGATTAATTTCCTTTAATTCCTTATTCAGCATTTTTATATTTTCCAACATGTTATTTATATTTAAAATAAGAATTATAAAATATTTTTTTTTTAATAATAATAGATAAAGATTAAAAAATTGGAAATGAAAAGAATGCTATTCGTTATATTTTTGAAGGACATATTAATTTAGATTATTTTGAAATAGAATAATTAAGCATTTTGAACAATGAAATAAATAAATAAAATATTTGTTTAATGGACTGGTGGACCGAATCAAGAAAATTACGATTTTTATATGCTAATTAATTTAATATTAAAAACACTATATCATATATGTAATTACATTAACAATGGCGAATTCAAAATATTCCTCCTTAATTGAATGATGATACCTATCAAATATTAGTATAATAAAATTCTAAATAAAAAATAATTTAAAAAAATATTTAAAACAATAAATTAGTAAAGTGGATTATTTTATGTTCATGGAAGAGACATGAAATTTCGACCAATAATAGTTTTAAATATCTAAAGATTCGATTTAAAGAATATAAAAATAAATTAAATATTAGATAGTATGACATACTTTTTCGAATTCATTATAAAAAACTTACTTTTATAAGGATAAGTAAAACAAAAAAACAATGTCTGGATCTTTATTATTTAATAGATCGAGAACTGGATTGTGATTATAGATTTGAAATCTATTGGACTTAATAGTTTGGTTTTGTATTTAAAATAAATCATGTAATATTTATCTTAAAATTACAGAAGTAGATTGTTTGCGTCTTATGTTGTTAACTCTCCTTCATCGATTTATTTTCCTTATTAAATTGTTAAGAGTTTTTTACATGAAAATACAATAAATAAAATAAGATTTTATAATAATAATTTGCCTACACCTTTGTTTGAGCACTCTAATCCTTCATAAATTGAAACTACTTATGGTGGAAAAGCAGAACCTTTAATTAATAATTTTTGGTTTTTTTTTTTTTTTATAATATTATTTACTTAAGGACTTTGTTTGATTTTTTTAATTTATTTTAGGCCTCCGAGAATTATTAGTAATTAATATTAAGAAAATAATATAATAACAGAAGAAGAATATTACAATTAATATTAAAATAATAAACTTGAATAAAATATTATTTTGAAAGATATTATTGATAAATTTTAAGAAAAAAATATTTAAGTTGATTACTAGAAAAATTAAATAGAAAACTAAGAAGTATAAGAAAATAAAAAGGATAATTAGTAATAAAAAACGTAATCTTAATTCTAAGAAGTATTTCAATAAAATAATTCAGAATTAAATGAAGGTAATATTTATTTATTTTTTTAAAATAAGTATTAATAATGATGATATATATAAAAAAAGTAAAAACTAATTTTTAATTTAATTTTTCGAATGAACCTGAAATTCCTTAAAAAGTACAAAATAAAAATTAAGTAAATGAAATTTTAGCCTTTAGTAATTAAAAAAACTATAATCCAAATTATTTTTTTATTAGATCATAAAGGTTTTACTAAAAAAATTAAGAATCTATAAAAAATTAAAATTAATGAATTATATATATAAATACATTTAATATAAGAAACTTTTATAAAATAAAAAATAATATTTAACTTTATTTTTAGATAAAAATAAATATATACTTGTTTTTATAATTAAACATAAATATTCAATTATTTTTATCCTGTATATATTTCTAATATGTTTTCACCTAAAAAAATCTATCTTAAATATTTAAAATATTAATATGATTCAAATCAATTAATGATTATTGAATTTCTTAATATTTATCATATTCATTAACATAAACTAAAAACTCTTTTTCATTTCCAAAATAAACTTAACAAATGTAATCTGAATTAAAATATTATTTAATTAATTATTATCTAATATTATCATTTTCTTCAGATTCGCAATTCAATAATTTTACATGAAATACTTATATTTTTTCATTTTTATTTTGATAAGAAATATTAAATGTTTATTATAAAAGTGGCATAAAAACTCTGTTCTGAAAAAAGCTTTATAATTCTTATTTATCAATATTTAAAATCTCCAAGCATTTAAAAAATATATAACCTGTCATTAACGCATCATAAGAAGCTACATGGGATTTATTTTGATTTTACAAAGTATTTAATTAGTAATAATTTTAAAATTTCTCATTTATAGTTATTTAGTTTTTAATATTCTTATATTTAATTAAACTTTCAAAAGCATATCTTAACTCAGTATTATAATCAACTTGCTTTTTTAAATTTTAAGAGGAATTTAAAATAAATTTAGTATCGTAAACTACTGGAAAATATTTCTGAAATTCATGTTTAAATTAAATCACATTTTCTGGTAAATTATCTATAAAATATTAGTAAAGCTTTACTAAAAATATTAAAATTTTAAAATTTATTTATATATATATTAATTTAAACATAAAGTAAATCAGAAAATCCATTATGGAAAATCAAAGGTTTTTTGCTTTAAATTAATAACTCTAATAACTAGATGTTAGAAGATTAATTAAAATTATTGTTTTCTTTTGTATTTGATAAACTTTATAATTCTAAATCTTCTAAACTAAGTAATTTACTTTTTTATTAAATATTTTTAACTTATTTACTATATATATATAAATTAAATATTTTTATTGGATTTCATTTTTTTTATTACTCTTTTTAGTTATATTATATAGTCTATAGACCTTTTTAATAAATTTCATTTAGATCAAATTAATGTTATTTCATAAAATTTAAAGTGCCAACCTCAAAAATTATAGGAAAAATATAAATATAATATTTTATTTTAAATAGTATTAATTATAAAATTTTACATTTTGATAAAAGGGCTATAAATAATCGCTTGATAAGGAAAAAAAAAAGTTAAATGGAAAACATTCAATTCTTTTTTAATTAAATAATTAAATCCAAATTAAATTAATTTTTTATTTTATATTTAAATAAAAAAATATTTTTTTCATTAATTTACTTTTTTTCTTAATTATAGATTTTATATCCACAAACTCCTAACTAAATAGGAAAAAAACTTTTCACGTTTTGACTTATTTTCCAATATCTTTACTATGTCTATAAAATAATAATTTATTATTAAAAATAAAATTGATTTGTAGAATATACAGTATCAATATTATTAATTTTGGTATTTTTATGAATTTAAGTTCCAGTAAACTCAAAATCTATAGATAAATAATCAGATTAATGAATACATTATTAAATAAATTATAAATTTTATTAAACATTAAATTTATTTATCTTCATTTATTTTATTTTATTATATTCAAATTATATATTATTAATACTATTATATGTAATTATATATATATATATATATATATGTATATATATTATATTATTTTAAAATATTTAATAAAATATTAATTAATTTTTTTTTTACATATAAAATATTTAATACATATATTTCTATTAAATAATTTTGTTTTCATTCTTATAATTTTAAAATGATTGAATGAATATACATGATATTTATTTTCGTTCTCATCTTTAATAATACTATAAAAATATAAATATTAATAAAATAATATTTTATTAATATAATTAAAATTAAAAAATGGTTGGCCAATAAATTAATCCATATAATACATAATATCAAAAAATAGTTAAAGATTTTATTTAGAGTTTATCTAAATTAAAATTAAGGTATTTAAATAAATATAATATTAATTCATTTTTTTTTTTTATAATTAAATTGCTTTTATAAATTTTATTGGTTTAAAAAAAGGAATAAAAAATGTATTTAAACCAAGTAAAGAGTTTTGAGAAAATCTTTATAATTTTTATATCATTATAAAAATTTAATACAGAAATTACTAATTAAATTATTAAATATTTATAGGATATTGTAAATAATTTTATAAAATATAGATATCATAAAAAAATTATATTAAAAAAATATATGATATTTAATAAAATATAAATTTATAACAAATACAAAAATCTTTATATATTAATGAAAATTATAGAAATATTATAATAACAAATTATTTTAATTAATTTAATTTTTTTTCAGAAGAAATTAAAAATAGTATATATGATAAGGAATATTTAAATATGTAAGCTTTTGATATGGAATAGGATTATATTTTTTTAAAGATTTTAAACTTTTTATAATTTAAATTATAATGACATAAATGATGCTTGCTGTTCCAAAAATTTTAGTAAATTTAATTTATGTTAATTTTTATTTTACATATATATTTTTTTCTTAAAATATATTTTAATAATTTATATATATATATAATAAATAATTATAGGATAATAGTTAGAAGATATCAGAAAAAATATATCTTATAAATTAATTTATATAATAATCTTTCTTAAAAAAAATTTTACATTATAAACATAAATTTTATTATATAATTAAAAAATTAATTTACCGAAATTTGAAATCTTTAATTAATATTTCACATAAAGAAAATAATGAATATTTATATTAAGACAAAATTTATATAATTAATTGATCTAATGAGAATAAGTAAAAATTATATAATATTATTAATAATAATAGATTTAATAAATATTATTTATTATTTGTTTTTAGACATTAAGAAAGAACTTTTAATAATGAAGATAAATTTTGATTTACAATAACAATAAAAAATTAATAATATGGAAAATAAATATTTATTTAATGTTTAAAAACTCCTTAATATATATTTCTTTATGTTGGGCTTAAAAATTAAGGAATCAAAAATATTAACTGAAGAAAAAATTGTATTTAACATTTTTATTAAATTTAAAGTTTCGTTTTAATAAAAATATAAAAAAATTAGTTTAAATATTATTAAAAAATTAATATCAAGATATATATAAAATTAAAAATTATTATAACAATTATTAATTTATAATAAATAAAATTTATAATCAAAATTAAAAATAGCATTATTTTCAACATATATTCCATTAATAAACGATAAAATTGATTTCCGAGTATTTAAAAAATCTAAAAAGTAAAAGCTTGGATTTTATAGCATTAAGGGGTGATGAAAACAGTAATTTAAACATAATAGCAAAGAAAGAGATTGAAAAAAGTACTTTCAGTCAATTTTTTTTCTCCTCAAGGAGTAGCTGAGTATTAAATACGATTTATTTTAAATTTAGAAAAAAAATTGATAAATAATAAAATTTAACAAGAAAAATAACTTTAAATATGAAGGAATAAAAATTAAAAGCTAAAAATAAAAGGTATTTTAGGAAATTGCAAATATGATTTTAAATATTAAAAATAAAATTTTGATGTATTAAACAAAAAAAAAAGGATTATAAATAATTAATTAATGAGAAAAATGTGCATGATTTGACGATATATTAATGGATATAAATTTATATCAAAGGATACGCAGTTAAATTAAGAAAAATTTAACAAAATAAATTATGTTGCCTAATATTATAAAAAAAAATTAAATTATATGTCAAAAAAATAAAAGAATATTTGTTATAATATAAAATAATATAAATAATATGGATATATATATATATAAATAAAAAATAGCTAAATATAGTTATATTAACAAAAAAATAAAAAATAATATTATATTATAAATTTATTAATAAAACAATTAATTATAATTAATATATAAAAATATTTTAATAATAAATAAAAAATTATGTATATATATGTATTTATTATATAAAAAAATATATGTTTAAAAATTTATATAAATATAATATATATATATATATATATATATATATATATATATATATTATTTTATTATTTTAATATTACTAATAATAAGAGTATATCTTAATATTAGAATGAAATATATAAAATTAATAATTATATTTTATTTTTGTTATTAAATTATTTAAAAATTAAAAATAAAATAAATAACACTTAAATGGATTAAGAAAACTAAGGTTCTTTAAATTCTTAAAGTGTTCGTTATATATGTGGATGTAATTTTTTATTATATACAATTACTATAAAATATTTATAAAAAAGATTGCGGTAAAGAAGTCATTTTAGAAGATAGAAACAGAATCTAATGTAGTTCTTGTCAAAAAAATATTTTATACAAAAAAAGAAGAGATGATAAAAAACCATTTTAATATGAAGCTATTTGATATTTAATGGAAAAATATAATAAATATAACATTTTATTAAAATTAAAATTCTAGAAGCTTTTTTATAATTTTTTGTTTTATTTAAAAAAAAATATATTTTTCATAATATATTTTAGTAATAAAAAAAGTATAATTTATACAATAAAATATAAGGAATAAAAAAAATATTTTATAATGAATATTAATATTAAAATAATGAATTTAATTTATAATTTATTATAAAATATAAATGCTAAATTTTTAATTTAATATATGGATCATTTATTTTACTTAATTTATATTTAAATTATATTTTTATATTTGGAATATTTTGAATTGATATAAAATAATAAATTTTATAGTTTATAATTGAATATAAATAAAAGGAAATATATATATTTCAAAAGTTGAATTTTTTACAAAAAAATAATTTATAAAATAAATAAATAATAAATAAATATTTTCTATTTATTTAATTTATTAACAAAAAAGAAAAATTAAAAAAATTAAGAAAACTAAATAAAAAATACTAATATAAACAAAATAATGTATCTATACAAAAAAAATCATACAATAAAAAAATTACACACACGCCATTTTCAACAAGTTGAAATAAAAAATAACAAAAATATCTAAAAAAATAAAAAAAATAAACAGCAACAAACGATAAAAGTAAAATAAGTTTGAAGTCCAACAATTAATTAAGTAGTTCTTAATAAACCCCAAATTAAAGCTCAAGTAAAAACTCATAAAAAAAAATTTGTAATCGTAAAAAAGTACAAAAAGCGAATTCTCCAACTAAATTAAAAGCAAATAGTTAATTATAAAATGGTATTTCTAATAAATTTTTTCCAGGCGTTTCTAAAATGCTTGCATCTGGTTTTGCAAAATTTAATTCGCCTAATAAAAAAAGCCCTAAAATAGAAAAAGAAATATAATCGAAATAAAAAAGTTGCCATTAACTTTTACATAAAAGAGTTTCTACTTAATAAAGCAAAGTCTCTTCGAATTCAAATTAAAATGCAAATTAATATTTATAAAAATGCGAGTAATATAAAAAAAATAAAATTACTAATTTGTTTAATTTTTTATTTTATTTTATTTTTTAAATAAATAAAATATTTAATTTTTCTTTTTTTATGCTTTAAAATAAAAAAAGAATTCTAAGTTCAAGTCTTTAAGATGATTTTTTATAAAATTAAAAAGAACAAATTAACTTTTCAGAAAAATTATATAAAACAATAGTTAGATTAGACAAAGAAATAAAATAAATGAAACAATAACCATTATAAAGAATGTAAAAAATCCAAATTAAATTTATATTTTTTAATTAGAAAAAAAAATAAGAAGCGAAACTAAAGAAATCGATGAAAATAATAAAATAATCCAATAATATTTAAAACAAATTTAATATTTATAAACAAGTAAAAGTAACTTAACGAATTAATATAATATCGAAGTAATGTTTTTATAATAACAAATAAATGAAATGTAAAGCCAATTAACAAAACAGAGGGAAAATATATATTTTTTAGAATAAGAAAACTAAGACTTATTTTAACAATTATAAGAACGATCTTTATATGATAAAGATAAGAATAATCAAGTATTAATTAATAATAAATTAGACTATTTTAATAAATAATTATAGTAATTATAAGAACAAATAAAAAAATTATAATTAGAAAACACCGAAATTTCATTATCTAATTAAAATTATAAAAAAGCAAATGAAGAATTGGAAATAGAAAATAAATTTTTATAAAACCAAAATGAAGACTTAAAATTATCGAATTATTTTTTTTCAGAAAAGAGAGAAAATAAAAGCATTAACGAATAAAATAAACAGGAAAAATAGGATTTACAGAAAACAATTATTTAATAAAAACAAACAATTATTGATTTAGAAAATTTAAATTAATAAATATAAAAACAAGCTGAATAATTTTAAACTTAGTATCTTTTTAGTGAATAAAATAAGCAAGACTAACTTATATAATCTTAAAAACTATAAGATTAAATTAAGCTTTTATAATAAATAAATAAGGAACTTTTATAATCTAATAATATTTAGAAATAAAATATATATGAATATGAATAAAAAATCAATTAATTATAATATTAAAATGATTAGATTTAAACTATGTACTAAGAAATTAAAAATCAAGACGAAAAAACTTAAATTATTAACCAGATTTGAACATTATTTAACTTAATAATTAAAATAATAATAAATAGGATTTTTAAAAATAACTTTAAGAAAATATTAAATAAGTTTAAATGGAAAATATAGAGCTTTTAAATATTAATAATAAATAAAAAATTTAAATAAACGAATTTGAATAAAAAATAAAATAAATTTAAATTTAAAATGAATCTTTAGTACAAGAACAGTAAATAAATAACGAAAATTTCCTTTATGAAAAAAATCAGGCTATTGAAATTAACAAAATTGAATTTTAAAAATAAATTATTGCCCTTTAAGAATAAATTAGGTCCTAATAATAATAAAATAGCTCACTTTTGATTTAAAATAATAAAAATTATTAAATTATTACTGATTTAGAATAAAAAAATAGACATCTTTTAAACTAAAATGAACTTTTTTTAAAAAAAAATAATGATAATAAACATTTTATTGATAAAAATAAAAAATTGAATAATTATTGGATGAATCTATTGATAAGCAAAATTACTAATAATAATATTAATATCTTCTTTAACAATTCGAAACTTAAAAATAAATTTTAACCGAATAAGAATAAAAAAACTAAATTTTAATAAATTAAATAGAAGAATTGAAATCAAATAAAATACAAGATCAAAACGACTTAGATACTTCTTTAAAATATGAATCTTATAATTCTTTAAAATAAGAATCTTCTAAATATATAGATCCTTCTTCTAAACAATATAATACAAGTTTTTCTAAATAAATAGATTTTTAAAAATAAATAATTTAATTATAAGAACAAATAAAGTAGTTATTGTAAAATAATAAAGAGTTATAATAATAAAGTAATAATAAATAATAGATAATAAATGAAATTGAACAAAAAATAAATAATTCAAAATTCAAAATGAATAACTGTAATAATAAATTAATTCTTTTAAAAATAATAATACATAATCGCAATGTGTTAATAAAAAATAAATAGATAATAGTCCTTTTAAAGATAATAATTAACAAATAGAATAAATGGAAGAACTTATATCAAATTTACAATAAGAAAACAAAGACTACTTGTAAACTTCATTCAAGTAGTGTTAGACTATTAATAATTTGGAACAAAAAAATCAATCATTGTAAAATTAATATGAATAAGCTCATTAATATGTATAAGATTTAACCAAAAACTATTCATAATATTAAGAAAAAATAAATGATATGGAATAAAGTATAGTATAATATATATAAGAAATATCTAATTTATAAAAAAAATAAACAAAATGGAAAATAAAAAAATAGAAATATAATAATAAAAGGATAATATGGAAATAAAAAATAATAATATAGAAAATAAACAAAAGTAGGTTTTAATTTAAAATGAAGATTAAGAAATTTTAAAGGAAAAAATTAATTTGAAATTTAATTAAAATAAAATTAGGAAAAAATAAATAATTTATAAAAATAAAATTAATAAATTCAGGAAGAAAAAAAATAAGTATATAACTAATTCTAGGAATGTTTTTAATCTAAAAATCTTATGGAAATTCAAATAAATGATTTAAAAAATTAAAATTTAAATAAAATAAAGGAAATATAACTTTTTTAATAATAAGTTTCTTTATATGAAAGTTAATATTTATAATAATAATAATAATAAAATGTTAATAATTCAGATAAAAAATCTCCTTAATAATCTAAAAATATTTAATAATAATAATAATAATAATAATAATAATAATAATAATAATAATTATAATAAATAGAAAATTAACAATTTAATTTATAAATAGAATAATAATTAATAGTTTTGTAAAAAGAAAACAATATTATTTTAAATCAAAACGACTTTTATAAATAAAATATTGAATTATTAGAACAGAAAATAAAAAATCTTTAAAACCAAATCGAATAATTAGATAATGAAAAATACCTTTTATAATAAGAGCAATTCAAACTTTAAGAAAAAATATACTTAATGGATTAGGATTAAAATGTATAATAAATATAAGAAGAAAATAACAAATTATAAAATAGAAATAAGGATTTATGTAAAGAAATAATATAATTATAATATATAATAGTTATTTATAAAAATAAAAATATAGAAAAGAAAACGAAAACGAAAATAATAGTGATTAAGTTTAATTTTATATATAATAATTAGTAAATAAAAACAAGAAAAAAAAAGAAAGTTTATAATTAATTAAATAAGAAAATCAAGAATATAAAAAAGAAGTTGAATAGCTATTTGAGTAAATAAATCTTATTTAAAATAATAATAATTTATTGAATTAAAAAAATGATTTTTTAGATAAATAATTAAAAGAATCTGAAAAAGAAAAAAATTAGCTTAATATTCAAAACGAATAGTTAAAATACGATATTTAAAATCTTTTGGAAGATAAAAATAATTATATATAATAAAATATTGAAAATATAGAATAAAATAAAAGCATTTAATAAAATTATGATTAGCAAGATAATAATTAATAAAATAATTTTTTATAAAAATTATAATAAGATGATTTTGAAAATAAAGAAATAATTGCAAAATTAGAAATATAAATAAATTAGTTAATTGAATAGAATTAATAATTAAATATTTTAAACCAAAGCTATTTCTAATAAATAAAAAAATATGAAGAATAAGTTGAAGAGAATTTTTTAAAAGATAAAAAATAAATTCTTAATAATTCAAAAAATAATAATAATGATGATTAATAAATATAATCATAATTTTATGAACAATATAATAACAGAAATTCTTTATTATTATAAGATAATAAAAATGATAAATAATTAAAAAAACAATACTCAGTAACATTAGTTTAATTATAATAACAAATAAACAATATTGAAGAAGAAAACAAACAATTAAATATTTTTAAGGAAAATCTATTAAATGAAAACTAATAAATTTAAGCCTAAAAAGAAAAGCTTAACGAAAATATAGAAAACATAAAAAAAAAATACTAACAAGAAATTGAAAATAATAAGAGTTAAATACAAGAAATACTATAAGAAAACCTCAAATTAAAATCTTAAAATGAAAACCTTCAAAAAATTTCAAATGAAAATTAACAAAATTAAAAATTAAATCAAGAAAATGAATAAATAAAAGAAATGGAATAAAATGAAGAACTTCTATACAAATAAAATTAATAATTTTCTCATGAAAATTTAAGTTTAAAAATCGAAAATTTAAAAAAGGAAAGTAATAATCCTGATTTACTAGTAGCTTTAAATTTTATACTAAAACTTCAACAACTTCTTCAAATTAAAAAATCAAATTTTTAATGTGCTAGGAATTCTCATATTGAATTAGATTAATAAAAACATACTTTATAGATTATTAATTAAGATTTAGTTTAAAGTTAATAAGCACTTTAAATTCAAAACATAGAATTAACTTAATAAGTAAATGATATATAAAAAAAATGCTTTTAATTAGAAAAAATAATTAAATAAAGCTAAGATGAAATTAATAACCTTAAATAAAAAAATGCTAATTTTGAAAACAGTGACCATCTTAAATAAATTGAAATTTTATAAACTTTAAATAAACGTCTTACATAATAGTTAGAAGAAAAATTTTATGTTTAAAATTAAAGACAATCTTTTGTGAATAATATGTAAAAAATTATACATTTATATATTCTTTTCTTTATTTTATTTTAGAGAAAGCAAAATATAATAACACCAAAAAGAATCATTAAATAAATCTTTAGAAGATTAAATAAAATAATTAATTGCAGAAAACTTCACTTTAACATCTTAAAATAAAGAATTATAAGAATAAAATATGAATCTAATTTCCAAAAAAGAAGAATTTTAAAAACAAATTAATAAACATAATTAAGAAAATCAAGAATTAATTAATAAAATTAAGGAAATATAATCCACAGAAAATAAGTATTTATTTATTATTTAAATTTGATAAAATATTTAAACAAATAAAAAAGCTAAATTATATAAAATAAATAAACACATGAATAAGAAAAATAATAATTATAATAATAAATATAATAAATAATAAATGAAAAAGATGAAGTACTTATTTATATATTTTATTTTTCATTATATTTTAATAAAAGTATGAATAATTTAAGAAAAAATTTAAAATCTTTAACTTATTTAAATTCTATGATAATAAAATAAAGATGAATTGTTAATTAATTTTTAGATTCAATGAATTCTAAAAATAAATTCTACATATAGAATCTAATTAAGAACTTACTTAAATTTCTCCTGAAAATATAACTGATTATATACCTAATAAACTTGAACTCAAACTATAATTAAACTACTAAGTATTTTTGTTATTATTTTGAAACATATTTTAATATTTTTATTATAGTTATTTAATAAAAAACTTTTAAGTCTTTTTGAATTCGAAAGTAAAGATTAATTAATTTAATTTTGCAAAGTATTAAGGTAATTATTTATTATTAAAAAATAAAATATTTAATATATTTAATAGATTGTTTGTTAGTAGTATTGAAGATAATAATGATTAAAAATAATAAAAAGAAAAAGGATTTTTATCATTCTTTTGAAATAAAAATATAAAATAGATTTTACAAAATTAATAAATACAAATATTGGTTATTACTATTGTATTTTTTATTTAATTTTTTTTTTAAATAACTCGATGAAAAAAAAAAAAATACTATAATCAATTTTTTCTCGCTTATTTTTTTTTTTGTAAATTGAGTAATAAAAGAAAAAAATAAAATATACAATATGAATAAGTAATAAAAATATATATATTATCTAATATATATTTATTTTGCTCAATTAGATGTTAAACTTAATTAAAAATTTATTTTATAAAAATATATACTTAATAAATATAATATTTTTAAAATCGGATTTTTTTAAAAAATGCAATCTTAAAACATATAAATATTATTTTTAAAATATAATATCTATTCAATTTAAAAATAATGCATATTTTTTTTCAATAAATTTCTTAAAAATAAGGATGGTTTAAAGCTTTACATGCAGATATTCTTTAATTAGGATCAAACTCAATCATTTGAGTAATAAGATCAAAAGCTAAATCATCAAATTTAGAGAAAAACTATCTTAAATTTTTCTTAGGAAAAATAGCATAGTTATTTTTAAAGTTTTCGCATTCAAAAAGGAATTAAAAATTCTAGTAATCTGGAGTTCCTAATAATTAAAAAATCTTATTAATTATATCAATTTCGCTAAAAGAAATAAACAAAGGTTAATTTATAGTCAATTCATAAAAAATACACCCAACACTCCAAATATCGATTTAAAATGAATATCTTTTATAGCCTAATAAAACTTCAGGAGCTTTATAACGTAAAGACTGTATATCCATAGTTAAATCTTTTAAAGGGAAATTGAATATTCTTGAAATTCCAAAGTCTGCAATTTTAACTACACCTTAATCATTTATTAATATATTTTAAGGTTTTATGTCCCTGTGAATTATTCTTTTGTTATGAATTTAAGATAATCCTAAAAGAATTTAGAAAATTATTTTTTTTACAGAATATGTTAAAGAATATATATCCCTTTAATGAATATATACATGAAGATCTTAATCAAAATATTCAAATATTAAAAATATTTATTTATCCTTATAATCGTATATGACTTTTTTTAACCTTTTTTATTTTTTTTTATTTTTTTTTAATTTTTAATTTTTACTAAATTATATTTTAAATATTTTATAAAAGTTTCAATGATTGTAATTCTCTTAAGCATTATTAAGGCATTCCCCATGTATCATAGTCTTAAACTTTTACCTATTTAATTGCAACAAATTCTTCAGTTTATTTATGTTATCCCTTGTAAACAATACCATAAGCTCCTTCTCCTATCTTTTAAATAATTTAATAGTCTTAAATACTCATTAGTTTTTTCTATATATTATCAAATAATAATAATAATAATAATTAAAATTCGAAAATATTTTAATTATTCTAAATTTATAAATTTGAACAATATTAAGAATCTATTTTTTAATTTCTAAAATTCTAATTAAACGAATATAATTAAAAAAAGACGAATTTAAAATAAAAAAACATTAATAAATTAATTAATAAAAAAATAAAACACTGAATTAAACAAATTTAATAAAAATAATTTTATAATAATAAGACATAAAATTAATATAATATATTAATAATTTATATATATAATTCTACATAAAATTATAAAAAAATTAAGAAAAAATTAATAATTATATTTATTATAAATAATATATTTTATAAAATAAATCTATTTTAATACAATAAACTAAGGCTATAAATTAAATATAGTTTATATAAATAATTAATTTTTTTATATTATTTAGATATTAAATAATTTTCAAATATATAAAACATGGAAGTAAAAAATGAAAAAATAGATTTCTTTCAAAATTATGAATAATTATTTTAATTAAGAAAAACAAACTTAAAAAAATATAAAGGAATTCTTAAAAATTGCATAAAAGAATAAAACACTTAATTCTTATAAAGTGTAAATTTTTTTATTAAAGAAAACACAAACATTTATATATTTAAATTTTATATTTGCTTTTTTAAAAATATTTATAGTTAGCAATTAATATAATTAAATTTCCAATTGAAACACGATTATAAGATGAACTTATAATAATTTAAGAATGGACAAAAAACTTTAAGTTTTTTAAGGATTTAAATTAAAAGAAAATAAACTAATAATTAAAATTACATTATAAATGCTTGAAAAAAATCAAATATGAATAAAAATAAAAAGGAGAATTTGTATTTTTTGAAGGTTTTTAATTTTGATTTTAATAATAATATTTTTTAAAAAAAAATTAATGATAAAAAATAGGTGATATTTCTGACAAATTCTACATTATTTTAAGTGGATTAGTATCTGTTTTAATTCCTAAAAGTAAGTTTTAATTAGAAAACGAAATAGCCGAAGTATAGAAAAGTCAAAAATTAATAAGAAGTTCAACCCTTACATAACTTATTTCATAAAAAAGTAAAATATTTAAAGAAAATAAAACAAACGATTAATAAAGAAACAATGAAAGTATTTTAAAATAAAAAATATGTATCTAATTATTATATAAAAATTAAAAATTTATATTTAAAAAAAAAGAAGAAAAGATATATATTAGTTAAAATGAAATAAAAAGTTAAAATATTTATAATGACAAATAAAAAATAGATGAAGAAATAAAAAATCTTTTTTCAAATTAAAATTTAAACTCAGCAAGTAATAAAATAAATAAAAAAAGATTTGCACCTTGTTAAACAAAAATAATATAAAAAATATAAAAATAGATTTAAAAATTTTTTTTACAGGGGGAGTATTTAAATATAATATAATAAAAACATTAGAATAAGGTTAAATGTTTGGAGAATTAGGATTAATAATGTAAATACGTAGAGCAGCAACTGTCATTGTAAAAGATAATGCAGAATTTGCAGTTTTAGGATAAGAAGATTATAATAAAATATTAATGGCAATAGAAATTAAAAAAACTAATGATAAAATTAATTTCTTTTAATAATATTTTAAATAAGGATTTTAAAAAGATTAATTTATAAAAATATGCTATTGTTTTGTTAAATTAAAATTTAACATAGGAACCTATATTTATAAATAAAATGATTAATCAAAGTTTATTTATTTAATTAAAAAAGGAACAATTGAAGTAAATTTATATTTTAAATAGTAATTATAAATATGCATATATATATATATATATATATATATATATATATATATATATATATATATATATATATATATATATATACATATATATATTAGTTATAAAAAGAATAAGATATTGTTTTTGATTAATAAATAAATTAAGCAGAAATCATATAAAGTTCTAAAGATATAGATTCAAATAAAGTTAATAAATAATAATAAAAGAAAATAATTCCTATTAGTATTTTAAATGTTGGCTAATAATTCGGAGATTATGAAATAATGCTTAACATCCCTAGATTTACTCATGCTTTATGTTTAAGTAATAAAGTTTCTGTTTGGGCTTTAGATAAATAAGTAAAAATAAATATTGTTATTATTTAAACAAATAATCATTTTTTTTTATTTAAATAGAATTTTATGAAATTTATAAATGCAAATTCAGAATCGTAAAAGTACTTTTTAAATCAAGCGGAAATAAAGAAATAATTTTATGATAATTAATGCAAAATATTTAAGTTTTCATAAAAAATAATAAAATAAAGAAAATAAGATATATAAAAAGATTAATCCCTAAACAAAATAAAATAAATATTGAAAGCATCTAATAATATAAATTAGAAACTTTTATAAGATAAAGATATAAAAATTAACTAAAAATAAACAGAAAGTAATGTTGAAGAGGCTATATAATAATAATTATTTTAATTAGATTCTATAGAAAATGTAATAAAAAAAGATATTGAAACTAATTAATAAAAAGAAACAAAAATACATATATACAAATAATTAGAAAAATTTTTAAATTATAAAATAATTATAAAATAAATAAAAAATAATTATCTTCTTGCAGGAAAATAAAATAAAAATAATAATTAATGTGAATAAATATTTAATATAATGAAAGAAATTTAAAAATAAAAAAATGAATTATAATATTTTATAAGAAATATAATGGCAAAAAGTGCTTATAAATATGTCCAAAAAAAAAAGAAAATTTTTTTTTTGGATAAGACATTAAAATCGAATTAAATAATAAAATATCTAAAGTTATTATATTTAAATAATAAAAAAAATTAATTAAATAAATAATTTATATAAAAAAAAGTAAAATGAATGTAGTTTCAAAATCCCTTAAATAAGCTAAAATTTTCATACTTAAAATAATATAAAATTTAAAGAATAAGATAAAGATAATAGTATTTCGGAATGTTTTTAAATTTAAAAAAAGGAATCTATTTAATCTAATTCGAAAAAAATAGTTTATAAACTTTTAATTATTTGAAATTTCCTATTTATAATTAAAAAAAATAATCTAATACTAATATTACTCCTAGACTTAGTGATTAAAGCTTAAATTATAACTCCAAATGTAATTGTTTCGAATATAATTAGAGTAATATTGGTACTCTAAATTATATAAATTATAATACCATTAAAGATAATGTTTAAAAGTATAAGAGTGAGAATAATAATGAAGAATAAAATTACTTATCTTAAATAAAAATTAGTGAAAATGATTTTTTTTTAAATAAAATTAAATCAACTAGCAATCAAATATTATTTTCAACAATTGTATTAGATAGTAATACGATAAATTTAATAGAAAAAGATAACTAGTAATAAGAATAAATAATAAGGAATAATAGTTTAGATTTAAAATATGTAAGATTTTATATATTACATAAGATATTAATATATTTTAATTATAATTTTTATAAAAAGTAATAGATTAAAGGAATTGATTAAAAAAATAATTATTTAGAAAATTTAAAAATTTACAATAAAAATTAATAGAATAATTTTCAATAAAAATTTTAAATGACAAAACATAATATGTTCAGAAAAAAACCTTAAAAATTGTATTTGTTAAAAAATACAGAAAATTATTATTAATTATGATTATAAATTATATTTTATTTTTAAAAAAAAGTAAGTTGTTATGTATATATAGAAAAAACTATGTTGTGAACTTTTTATATTTTTTAAAAAATAAAAGATAAAATATTTTATTTTATAAAAAAATATATAATATATACCTATTAAATATTTTAATAATAATTTTTATTATTTATTTGTTTTTAAATAAAAAAATTAGATAATTATATATTTATTTTATTTTAAAAAAATTACAAATATAATTTTATCTTTAAAATTATATTATTTTTTTTATTTTTAATATTTAATATTTTGTTCAAGGTGTGCCTTCTTAGTCTATATAATTATAAAAACCGAATGTTAATATTTCTTCTATTTCTTTGATATTCTAAAAATCAAAAGGATATTAAATTTAATTTTCAGGTGAAAACAAACTCAACTATTGCATTCCTACGTTAAATTAATCATTAACAAAAAGAGGTAATATACACCATCCTATTATTTTTACTTAATCCTATTTTTTAAATATAAATATATAAAAAAAATACAGTATTAATTTTTACTAATTCTTAAGTTTCAATTTTAATCAAAAAGTATAATTTGTGTAAGTTTTATTAATATAATTTTCTAATATATTTTTCATTAATATTAATAAGTATTTCGTCATAAAAATCAACAGTTTTAGAATTAAAATTAGGGTCTTTTAGATCTCCTTAAATTTCAATTAATTCATCTTCTAAATCTTTAATGATTTAATTTTCAAAGAAAATACTTATACTATATCCAACTTAACTTTTTTGTGTATGATTTAAAACCTAATTAACTAATAACTTTAAATAGTTATTTTATTATTATGAATCATTATATGTTTCCTAATTATATTATTAATTTTATATTTGTGATTATGAATTTTCTTCATTTATATCATCTAAAAGTATTTAATAAAAAAGAACTGATTCTAAATTTTTTAAATTTTCTTTAGAAATGTTTCCTTCAATATTTACGGAGGGGTCAACTAAATTAACAGAAAAATCTCCCTATTTAATTTAGTTTTATTCATTAAATAATTTATGCATATACCAACCTAATAATTAATTCTAATTCTATTTTATAATAAAAATATTATATAAATAAATAAAAAAATAAAATTTACTTATTCTAATTAATATATAAGTATTTAAATATACAATTAATTAATTTAGTTATTAAATTTTTTTATTAAATAGACTTAATTAATATCAACTTCGATTGATTCTTATATATTAATAAAATCACCTTTTGCATTTTATTATAAAAATTCATATTCAAAATCTATAGGTTCATTGTTTATATCATTAATAATATCATTATTTAATACAAATTTTATTCTATAATTCAAATTACCGTTGTTAGTTAAATTTTATAAATTTAACAAATTTATATTAACTATTTTATTTTAACTTAGTTGAGAATTATATTAATCATTAATATTCTTATTCTAATCTTTATACTAAATTTAACTATTTTAATTTTAAGATATTTCATTTTAAGATTTATAATCATTAATAATTTATGGTTATATCTAATTTAATTATTATAATGATTATAAAGAATTTTATTATTGTTATTATTGTTATTATTATTGTTATAATTGTTATTATTGTTATTATTGTTATTATTATTGTTATAATTGTTATTATTGTTATTATTGTTATTATTATTGTTATAATTGTTATTATTGTTATTATTGTTATTATTGTTATTATTATTATTATTATTATTATTATTATTAATCTTATTATTATTGTTATTATTTAGTTATTACTTATTATTA
>NW_004086326.1:26595-64045 GCF_000220395.1 Ichthyophthirius multifiliis | reverse complement strand
TCTCCGACTCAGTTTATATTTATTATTAAATCCTTATTTTATATAAAAATTTTTTTACTATATATTTTTTTTTTTTTACTTATTATATCTTTAATAATATTAATTATTTAATATTTTTATTATTATATAATACATTATTTATAATTTTTTTTTAAATATATTTTACAATTTTTATTTATTATATATATTATATCTTAATTTTATATTTTTGTTTTAAAATAATTTTATTTTTAACAATAAACATTTACATTTTAATTTAATATTATTTTTTCTCAAAATTTTAAATATGATATTTTTTTTTTATTTATTTATTCTTATTTTATTTAATTCTTCTACATATTTATTTTTATATTAAATTTTTGTTTCTATTTTGCTTTGTTTTTTTTTAATTTAAAATTTACATATATTGCAATTATTTATTTTAAAATCTAAAATTTATTTAAGTTATTTTTATTAAGCCTATTTCTAATTTTTTAATAATAAAATTTTATAGAAAAGTATATTTTTTTTGTTACCATTATTTTTTAAATTAATTATTTTCTTTAAATCTTAAAATTTTCAATAACTATAATATCTGCAATTTTTTTCTTTAATAATTGTTTTTTAATTTTAATTAAATAATTATATTTTATACAATTAATAGCATAACTAAATAAATTACTATCTTATTTATTTTAAAATGTAGAATATTTGTATTTATCAATTTAAAATATTTCTAATTTAAATTTTAAAGCGAATAATTAAAAAATATAATAACTTTTTATTTTATATCTTGATTGGTTAAAGATGTTTTTTTTTTTTTGTAATATATTTAAAAATTAGTAAATAAAAAAAAATTATTTATTTTATGATGATTGAATTTTTAAAACTCTCTTTTAACAAGTAAAAAAAAAAAAAAACAAAACAAATAATAATAATTATATTATTATGATAAAAAAATAAAATAAAATATTAATATCCATAAATTTAAATATCTTATTAATAATATATATTATACTGATAATAATTTTAATAAAAAAAAATATTTAATGGAATATACCTGTTTTTTAAAAAAATATCTTAAATTTTTTAAATTTAATATTTTTATTAAATTTCATATTTAAATAATAAATTTGAAAATATTATTAAAATATTTTAAAAAAATAATTTAGTTTATAAATAATATTAAATAATAATAATTTTAAATTTTATTATTTGAATTCATTATATAATACTTTTCTCTTAAATAAATAATAAATCATATTTTTGGAGATGTATAAGATTTTGACAATTAATATTTTTTTATGTATTTTATAATTTAGTAAAAAATATAAAATTAATATAAATTTAATAAAAGTAAATAAATCAAATAATATTTTATTAAATTTGTAAAAAATATATATTATTCATATTAAATTAATTATTATTAATTATATTATTTTAAATATAAAATTAAAAAATCTTAGTTAAAACAATTTATTTAAAGGATGGATTTTATTATAGATAAATTTTTTGAAGATTCAGGCAATCAGAATGGTAAAATTTTACACTGAACGAATTATGATAATTAATTAATTTATATTATTTATTTAATATGTATGTAAATATTATCGACATTATTTTTATAATTTATTTAATATTATTATTATACTATTTAAAATAAATTTAATATTTTAAAATTTTTCTATAGAATCGAGAAAATTTAAAAGTTTTTTACCATTAATAAAATTTGCCTTAAACATTTATTAATATTTAAAATTTTATATTTTATATTTTTTTATTTTTAAAATAGATTAATTTTTTTTTTATTCAAATTATAAAAATTATGAATTTATTTTCGTTTTTAAATTACTATATAGAAATATAAATTTAATTATAATTTAATTAATTTACTTAAATATTATATAAATTATTTTCAATTTAAAAATATAAAAAATATGAATTAAGAAACATAAAAAAAGATTATAATAAACATAGATATAGAAAAAGGAAGAAAAGATACAATTGAATTACATAAAGGATAAAACATACAATAATTAGCATCCCAATTTTGCACAAAGAACAATTTATAAAAAGAATACATAAAATTTATAGAATAAAGTATTTTTTAATAATTTAATTACAAATAAAAGTAAAAATATTTTATTTAAGATCAAGAATTTTAAGTAATAAATTGCTTATCTTAAAATTAAAAAACAAATAATAATTTACAACATTTAAAACCAGACAATAAACATGTAGATCTTAATCTAAATATTATAAATGGTTAAAAATAAATAATATCTTAAAATCTAAATAAAAAGTAATAAGATAAAAAATAATTATTGTAGTAAAAAAAAGACGAATTTTTCAATGAATATTATGCTAATAACTTTACAAAAAAAATAGCAAATAAAATAATAAATAATTAAAATAATCAAATAACTCTTAATTAATAATAAAAGTAAATCATATAAATCAGAAAAAATGCTAAACCCATTTTTTAAAATTATATGATGATAATTTTTAACATTAAAAAAGACTTGAAAAACAAATTTAATAAAATAAATAAAAAGAAATTTAAAAAAATATTTAAACAAATACTTTTCATCCTAAAATTTCTCCTTAATCAGCAAATTTGAAGCTTAAATGTAAAATTGAAGATCGCTTAATAGTTGAAGGAATTATAAAAATTAAAGGTTATAAGAAAAATATAACTAAAACAATATAGATATATAAAAAATTTGTTAGTAGAAACCGAAGATTTCTGCTTTAAGCAAATACATCGCTGAATAACGTTCTAAAAGTAATCCATAATACTTAAGCACCAGCAAAGAGTTATGCCAAAAAAGTTCTTATTCTTAATAAATATATACTTTTTCGCCTAATATATTCTATAAAAGTGATTAAAAAATTTCAAAGTATTTATAAGAAAAAAGTGTAAATCGATTATTAAACGAAAAGTCATTTATTTAAAGAAAAATTGATCTTGAAAAGTTTGAAAAACTTAAAAATTAAGACGACTCAAATACTCGATAATAATATTTTACTCCTTCAATTGATAAAAAATCTAAAATTTATTAAAAAGTTTCTTAAATTATTAATTAAAAAGATGCTCTTTTATGTAAATATTTTTTTATTTTATTTTTATTTTCAGCTTTAGAATACGAATTAAATAAATAAAGAAGATAAAGAAGCCATTAATTCGTAAATGGATTAAGCTTTTTTAATAAAAAACTTAATTATATGTCTTAAAATATGCTTTTATCCAGTTAAAAGAAATTATAATAAAGGCATTTAAATAAACTTAATTTATCATCATTTTTATAATTATAAATAAATCAAAGCAATAAAAATATATAAAAAAAATTATAGGTAGAAGATATATAATTATATTAATAATTAGAATAAATATTTCATAAACTTGATTCTTAGTAAAAAGGATTTATATCAGTTTAAAATATGGATATTTCTTAAATTGATATTAAAATTTTAGAAATTATTAAAGATGTTTTATTTTAAATAGAAAAGGAAAATATTTTAATTAATGCTTCATAATTTATTTTTCTGTTATTAGATTTTAATTTAGTTGATTAGATTAAAAACGTATATTTTTTATACTATTACTATTATATTAGTTTTTTTTTTTATAAAAATTTTAGATTTTTTTTAATTAAAATGTTAATATTATAGAAAACATATAAACTAGTGATTATGAATTCGTTAAAAATTATATAAATCAAGAAAAAGAAAGAAAATCTTTTACAAGAAATACTAGATTTTTAAATTTAACAAGAAACAAAAAAAATATAAATATAAATACTTAAGAACATTAATATGATTAAATATAAAATAATTTTAATTCTAATTTATCTTAAAGATATAAGAATATTTTTAATAAATCATTTAATAATTAAAAATTATGATAAATTAAAACTATATATAGATATTTTAAAATATTATAATTGATTAATAAATTATTTTTTTTATTTTAATATTATTTATTATTATTTTTATTGTAAAATTAATAATTATTTTAGAATAAATAAATAAAAAACATTTATAAATTTAAATAATTTTATTTTCTTATAAAAATAGGTTTTATAATAATAAAAAAAATATTTTAATTTTATAAATAATATTTATTCAACAAAAAATCATAATATTATTAAAATAAAAATTAAATTAATTAAATTAAAATAAAATAAAATTTACATTATTATTTTATAAAAATAAAATATAAAATTATGTATAATTTATAATGAAAATTAATATTTTTATAGTATATATTTTGAACATAAAACTAATGATAAAATAAAATGTAAAAAAAAAATATTTGAAAAAATACAATTAATAATATATAAAAAATAAAATATAATATATAAAAATAAAATATAATTTCTTAAAAAAAAATATGAAAAAAAAAAAAAGAAATAATATTAATAATATAAAAAAAAAAATATGATTAAAATAATAAAAAAGTAAAAAGTCAATAAATTATTGTTATAAAATAAAAATAAAAATCATATAGTAAAGAATTTAATCAAAATATATTTAGATTAAAATAAAAAAAATTAATAATTTAAAAAAATAAAAAATAATATAATTTTGTTTTTTTAATATATTAAAAATTAATAATAATAATAATAATAATAATAATAATAATTATAATAATAATAATAATAATATATAATTTATATTTTTAAATAAAATCTTATTTTTTTTTTTATATTATATTTTTTATTTAAAATTTTACTTTTTTAGAATAAGTGAACTTTAATACAAGTATACTTTCTACTATCTATTATTATATCATCAAATAGTTGTAAATTTTTAATAATTTTATTTATTATCTTAATAATTACTTAAATTAATATTATTTATCCATATAACATTTTTATTTAAATAATGTAGATATTTAGCGAAATTACTCTATAACTATATTAAAGTATATTAATTTTAATAGTGAGTGTTAATTGTTAATTATCTGTACATTATTTTATATTATATTTAAAATTTAATCATTTAAAATTTTTTAATGTCTATAAATAAAAATTAACAATATAATATTTAAAATCTAATATTTAATTTATTCATGTTCATTAAAATGTATATTTGAATATCCTTTATTGTTTTAAATATAAAAAAGAACAAACAGAAGAACATTAATCAGACTCAGAAGTATGGTTATAATTAAATGTTGAATAATATAAAAAACAATTAATATTACAAATTAAAAATTTGATTCATGATTAAATAAAGGATAATAAAATTTTAAATATATTAAAATAGTTAAGGATATATATATGATAAAATATAGATTATCCGAAAAAGATTTGGAAAAGGTATTCTTTATGTAAAGATGAAAGTTTTTAAATTGTCTAATGGAAAGATGATAAATCTAATAAAATTGGAAGAATTATTAATCTTAATGGAAATATTTACCAATGTGGATGGATTAATGGGTAAGATAATGGAAAAGGCACTTTTTATATGTAAACTGATAAGAATATATTGGATTATGGCTTAATGATAATTATCATCAAAAACCAAAAAAATTCTAGCCAAATAATAGTTATTGTGATGGTGATTTCAAAAATAAATAAATTCAAGTTTTTATGTTTTTTTTAGACAAATCTTTTTATCTGGATAATTTGAAAATAATTAAGGAAAAATTTTCTATTTTTTTTTTTTTTTTTTAATAAAATATATCTCTATTATTATAAATACTGAATATTCCATTAATGCTAAATCTAAAATAATGAAAAACTTTCTATATAAATTTTATAGACAGCATTATGTTCGTGAAATATTGAAAATCCTTAAATGCAATTGAATGCAAATTTTAATGGTTAAACGCATATACAGGATTTTTTATAAGCTGCAGTGCGACTTATAGAGTGCGTCTTATATGACAAAATTTACAGTATTTATTAGTGGATTAATTTAAGATGTTTCCAATATGAAAAGAATATGATGGAAAATAAATGGCAAATGTAAATATTTTTTGAAAATTGATAAAGCTATGATGGATAATAATTTGATGATATAAAGTAGGATTTAAAACATTTGTTTATAATCAAAATAAAAAATATATGGGAGAATGGAAAAATAATCAACCTCATGAGAATGGTAATATTATTAAAAAAAGAAATTTACGAATTGGATGAAAAATTAAATGGTTTTTGAATGTAGTTTATTTATTTAAATTAAAAAAAATTTAAATATAATTATTAAAATTTATATAAAAATTAAAATTTTAATTAATTTTATTAGTATATTTTCTTTAAATTATATTATATATTTGTAAAAAAAACAATTAAGTTTTCTATGAATATAATAGAATCAGATTTATAAAATATAAAAAATTAATTATAATAGTTTAATTTAAATTCATAAAATCAAAGTTAGGATTCTTTAAACATTATAATCGTATAATTAATATAAATAGCTGATGATAAAATAAATTAAATGTAAATTATTTTTTTACAATATCAAATAAATTTTTATTTTTATTATTTTATTTTAATAATCATGTCTGTTTCTAAGTAAATAATGCTAACAAGATTATTAAAAAGAAAAAAATAGCTAAAAAGAATAATTAAACTAAATAGAATTTTAAATTTTATTCTTTAATTAATAAAATAGTTTATATGAATTATAATAACAAGACTTAAAAATCTAAACCTAATAATTATATGGTTATTTATAAAAACAGGAGTCAGATTTTGTAAAAAGTAATTAGCATTTAGATGAATTAAGAAAAGAATTTATTATTTAAAAATAAATGAAGCAACAACTCGATGAAAATAAATTACAGAATGAAACCTTTAATGAATAAATTAAAAAACTAAATTTCTAATAAATGGCTTTGGAAAGTATAATTTTAATAAAATAAGAAAAATTACAAAAACTATAAAATGAATAATAAGGATTAAAAAATAAAATTTGTACTTTAAATAACGATTGCAATTTAAAAAAAAAAATATTAATTCAAAATTAATAAAATGAAAAATAAGTTTCTAATTTTAATAAAGTAGCCTCCTAAAAAGATCATCCAAAAAAATAAAAAATTCTTATTATTAGAAAAAAAAAAGCTATTAATTTTAATAGCATAAAAATATAATTGAAAATTAAATAAATGATTGTAATTAATAAAATTAATCTTAATAATAATTAGTATAATTATAATAGCAATAATAATATGAAATACATCAATAAAATAAAAAAAAAGGGTAAATAAATTTTTATAAAAAATTATGTATTTTTTAATAGTTCTTCTATGAATATAATTACTCTTAAAGAAGAAATGGGTGATAATTTATTTTCAATATCTTCCTAAAATTCCCTTTAGGAATATGGAGAGAAAAATGATTTCAATAAAAGTTAAATAAAATAAATATGTTAAAACTTTATTAATACACATACTTATTATTAGTTAAGAAAATTGTAACACAAAGATAAAAAATGAAAAAAAATTAATCTTAGAAACTAAATAAAAGAAATAAAAATTATATTTTTTTATTTTTTATAAATGATAATCAAAAATTTAAAATATAGATGATATTTTAAATAACTTGTTTTTATCATAATTTTTTGTTTCATTTAAATTATTATGATTTAATTTAGCTTTATAAAAAAATTAATTTTTATTAAAATTAAACTAAACTAATTAATAATTATTATAAATATTCTTTTAATTAATTATAATTTACATATTATTTTTAAATATTAAAAAGCAAAATGCAAAAGCAAAAACAAAAACAACAAACGAAACAGAAAACCATAATTAGAAAAGAACAAATCTAATGTAAAAAAATATAAGAAACGATAGATATTAAATTAATTTATTATAAAAAGTATTGAATTAGACTAATTAAAAATTAGAATTATTATGAAGTCCTAATTAGTATTTATTAAAAACTTTTTATAGACTTGAAAAAAACTCTTAAAATGTCAAAAAATTATAGTTATCATAAAAATTTTACTTTTGAATATTATTTTTACAATACTTTTAATTTAAAAATTCAATCAAAAAAAAAGACATTATATATTTTTTTTTGTGCAATCAAAAAAAAAATATTATATATTTTTTTTTTTGCATATTAATAATTATTTTTTTATTTGAAAAAAATCTTATGTATTTTCAAATTATTGATAATAATATCTCCATAAATATTTATAAAACCAATAAATTATTCATTTAAAATATAAAATATATATAAATGTCGGCTAAGTAATTAATTATAGCTTATTTTTTGTTAGTAATTAAAATAAATTTTAAAAGAATAAACGGTGTTGAGTAAATTAAATTAAATTAAATTACTTAAACAAAAATATAAAGAATAAAATAAAAAATTATATATTAAAAATAATATAATTATAAAATTTTTTATATATACATATATTTTTTTATTTATAATTCAATCACTTTATTATTTTTAACATATTTTTTCATTTTTCTTTTTTAAAAAGAAAAAAAAAAATCAGTTAATAATATAATATATATTAAAAAATAAATAATAATTAAGTAGAATTATAAATTAAAAAAAAATGTCTTTTTGTGAAAATTCTAATTAATAAAATGCTTTAAACGACTCATTTAGTTATTAATAACAATAAAATACTCAGAATTCTTAATAAACAAGAGATTTATAGTAAATTGAAAATGATATTAAATAAACTATAGGACATGTAACAGATCTTAAAAACAATAAATCAGACATATGGATAGCAGAATAAATAAACACTTCCAATTCTTAAATATCTTAAAATACAGAAAGTAAAAATAAAAATTACTAATATTTTTATAATTATATTTATTAAATTTTTAAGTTTACCCAAAATATAATTAATAAACTAACTACTATTAAGAATTTTGGAAAACATACTTAATGAATGAAATGATGATTTCTAAAATAAATGAACTATCAACTGATAATTAAGTGCTAGATTCAAAACTAAACGAATTAGAAGTAATATTAAAGTTATAATATACTAAATTTGTATAACATTTAAAAAAGTGTTTATAATATAATAATATAAAACCTAAAAATAATATACATAAAAAAAATTATAATTATAAAAAAATAATAATGTTAAATATGCTTATTTTTTAATCCAATTTAATTTTAATTTTTTATTTTGTAAATAAAATAATTTATCATGTATTTATGAAATTTTTTTATGATTTTATTCATGTTTTTTTAAAAGAATTTGCATAGAGAATACTAAAAATTAATTTGCATGAAAAATAAAAAAAAAAACAGAAGAACTTCGAATGAAATAGAAAAAAGCTAAATTTGTCCCTATGTTGAATGTTCTAAATTATATGGATCAGAAGTATCATTGAACCTACATATAAAACTTAAGCATAATGGAGGAAATAAAACTGAAAGAGAAAGATTAGCTGTTATTTTTTTTATATATATTTATGCATTTAAATATTTTAATAATTTAGCTTTCAATATGCATGGCTTAAGAATAAGGAAAATCAACACCATATTAAAATTTGAATTTTCCTCCTGGATATTTACAAGTATTTTTTTTATTATAAGTGTTTTATAAATTTATTTTATTTAAGTATTTTAAAGAATAATATGAAAAGAAAAAAGATAGATTAATAAAATGTGAATAACTTTAAAATTAAGAAAATATATTAATGTAAAGTCTGAGTTAAGAAAGAGAAGAAATATATAATACTGAAGATGATGATAGTAAATATAATGATAATATTAACGTAAACAAATTAGAATTAAATTTGTAGATTAATAAAAATATTAATAATCAATAGCTAATTAAAAAAGCTAGTAAAAATATTGTTTGATTATATTCAAATATAATTTATTTAGATAAATTCCTTAAAAATATATATTACTAAATATTATTTTAATTTATATTTAATATATCTATTAGTTTTATAATTTATATAAAAATTTTAATATATAAACAATTTTATTTTATTTAAATTAAATTTTTTATTTTTAAGTTTAAATTTATTAATTTATTTAAATAAAATAAAAATTAATAACATTTAAAATTTATAAATATAAAATTCTATTTTAAAACAGGATCTTATTAAAAATAAAAAGATTATAAATTTTGAATATTTATTTTATGATGATTTATTTAGTTATTTATTTTAATAAATGAAAAAACTGAAAATTCAAATATATGATTTTTTTTATGTAATTATAATATAGTTTGCAATATTTCATCACTCATAATAATTAAATAAAAAATTTATCAAAATTTATTTATAAAAAATTAAAAAATTTCTAATTCGAAAAATAAGTGGATTATTAAAACTTAAGTAATCCCAATCCTTATATTAACGAAGAAATGTCTATTGATATAAAGATTTAATTATTATACGATTCTGGATTTCAAATGTCTTAAACTATAATGATTCTTTTACATAAAAAAAAACTTTAGTATAATTACTCTATATATAAATTTAAAAAATGTGAGACTCTAATTTATTTTAAATATTTATACTTATAATTTATTTAAAATAGAATAATATGTTAAATAAACTTTAAATTTGGGAAAATGGCATAATATAAATTCTTTTTGCAGTATTTTTTAATTGTTTATACAGATCTAAAAATATTATATAATTAAAAAAAATTATTTAAATTTTATAATGTTATTATTTTAATGCATCTGTATATGCAAGAATAATAAATAATATAATTTAAGTTAATTACAAAAAAAATCAAAGAATCTTATAAAGTAAATAATGTAATCACTTAAGAAATAATATGTATTAAAGCAATTACACCTTAAATTATGTTCAGAATAAAATATTATATAAATAGAAATATAAATTATTAAAAACATAGAATGATAATAATATATTTTTAAAAAATATAATAATATTTATATTAAAAAAAAATTTTTTTGTTACTAAACTATATTTAGAAATTATAAGGTAATCTAGAGTTAAATAAAAAAGTCTAAAAATTAGTAAAATATATTGAAAAATTCTTAGAAAATATTAAACAAATTTAAAAAAATATTTATATACAATTAAACGAAACTATAAAAAATTAAAATTTTATAAAAATAAAAATCATAATATATATTTAAAATAAAAATAAATAAATGATAATATAAAAAAAAAATTATAATAAATAATTTTTTTTTTTTTTTTAAAAAAAAAAATATAGTTGAATATATAAAACAAAAAATTAATATAATTATGAATTAAATATTATATTAATAATAAAAAAATATTAAATAAATATTATAGAAGTATAATAAATAAATAATATCGAATATTAAATAAATAATAAATAAATATATATTAAAATAAAACTTTAAAAATTATATTAAAATAAATTTATTTATTTTATTTAATTTATTTTTCATTGATTGAAAAAGAAGTAAAAATCAAATAAGACACAAAATTAAAATTATATAATAAATGCTTTCTATTTTTAAAAATGTAAAAATTTTAATTTTAATAGTCATTATAGTTAATATAAAAGAAATTTTAAAATTTATTACATTACACTTTTTCATCTAAATCATATTATGATTGTATGGACTTATCTTCAAAATAAACTTTTTATGTAAATCATAAAAATATAATATATTAATATAAAATGTTATTTTAAGCATAAAGATTTATCTATAAACCGTTCTTAATTCTCCAAATAACTTCCTGAATTAAACCCAGAAAAAATGAGATTCGGTGCTTTTCATACTGAACATATGCTAACAATAGATTTTGATTAATCAACTGGTTGGTAAAAACCTATTATACATCCATTTGAGCATATTTAAATGCATCCTTTTTGCTCTTCTATTCATTATGCTATATAATGTTTTGAAGGAACTAAAGCTTTTAAAGGTACAGACGGAAAAATACGTATGTTTAGATCTGATGCGAATATGTTCCGTCTAAAAAATTCTATGAAATCTTTATCATTACCTGATTTTGATGGAAAGGAGTTTCTTAAATGTATTAAAGATTTAGTCAAAGTAGATGAAAGATGGGTCCCCAACAAACGTGGATTCTCATTGTATATAAGACCTACTGGAATTTCTATGGATGTATAAAAAAAAATTGAATAGTATTTTTTTAATTTTCATATACATAAAAGGAAAAATTAGGAGTAAGAGCTCCTGATAAAGCCAAGCTTTTTTGTGTTTTTTCACCTGTTGGCCCTTATTATCCTTCAGGATTTAAACCAATAAAATTATATTGTGAACCTAAAAGAATTAGAGCAGCTCCAGGAGGTACAGGAAATTTGAAAATCGGAGGTAATTATGGTCCTACTATTCCAATTAGTTAATAAGCTGAAGAAAAAGGGTATTAATAAGTGCTTTGGTTATGGGAAGATAAGTAATGTTTTTTAGAAAATTATTTTTTATTTAAAAAAAGTCTTCTTGAAGTTGGTACATCTAATATATTTTTCCTTTGGTTTAATGAATAAGGAGAAAAAGAATTAATAACGCCTTATTTAGATGAAGGAACTATATTACCAGGTGTTATTAGAGACACAATATTAGTATTAATATTTTAATACCCTTTTATTTAAAATTATATATCAATTCTAATTTAAATTAAAAAAAAGAAATTAACTAAATCATGGGGAGAATTTAAAGTTACAGAAAGAAATATAAAAATATATGAAATTACTAAGGCAGTTAAAGAAGATAGAGTATTATATTAATATTCCAAAACTTTTAATGTTTGCAATTATTGTAACAAATGCGAATATAGATTATCGATATTTTTTTATTGTTATAATAAAAGCAAACATTGAAAAACTATAAAATATTAAATTTAATTATTCTGTTAAATTTTATTATAAACTAAAAGATTATTGAGTCTTTTGGATGTGGTACTGCCGTTATCGTTTGTCCGATTGAATAGTTTTACTATAATGGAGATACATATAAAATAAAAATAAACAAAGAATTAGGTGCAGGTGAATTAGCTTATAGACTAAATACCACAATTTAAAATATTTAGGTAAATTTTTACTCAAAAATAAAATATTATATTATATTTATTTTTACTTATTTTTTAGTATGGAGATGTTGAACACGAATGGGCTTAAATAGTAGAATGAATGAGTTTAATGAAAAATTAATAATGTTTCGTTATAATAAATTTATTAAATTATGTATTAAATAATAATAAAACAAGTAATTTTATATAACTAATATTCAATAATTCTTTTTAAAACTCTGAATTATTTGTTTTATATTAAAATATAATGAAAAAATATTTTATTATTAATAATAAATTTTAAATTAAAATAAAAATAAAACTTTTATACAAACTTTTTTTAATAAACAATTATGTTTAATAAATTTTGTGAATTAATTAAATTATTTTTATATTTTACTCCTATTATAATAATCTAAAATTTTTAATAACTTTCTATAATAAAATATAACATATATAAGAATATAAATATAATATAGTCATTAAAACTTTAAATTATTATTTTAAGGTTAAACTATAATGTATAATGTATTTTAATAAATAGGATAATTAATATTAGGATAATTAATTTTTTTATTTATAAATTAAATATTTATAATTTTATGAATTAAATTAGTTAGACATTAAGAAAATACTAATTTAGTTTTGGCGCGAATAATTCGGCTACTAAAATTTAATAAAAATATATAATTAATAAAATTTATATCTTTAAATAAAAAATTATTTTAGATATTATTTAATAAATAAAAAGATATTAAAAGTTGTATTTTTAATTTTAATATTTTTTTTAAATCTTTTTTTACTATTATTTTTATTAACCCTTATTTATTTAAAATTATTAAAAATAAATATAATAACGCTGTTCAATATTTATAAAAAAAAAATATCAATTATTATTTGGAAATTTTTAATTTTTTTAGAATTTTTTTTCTGCATAACCTAAACTAGCATATAAATATATATTATATATTTTTTTTTCATATCTCAACGAAAGTATCATTATCTATATATTCAGGTATATTTAATCCATATTTTTCAGCTAATTATTAAGGGACAAATCTTCCGCCTAAAAAATGTTTGCCTTTAAATCCTTATATCCCGATTTTAGGTAGAGTTAAAGAAATAAGATATTAAGGCTCAAATAAATTTTATGTATTTCCTTTTTCTACATCCCATCCGCTTGGTATATCGATAGAAAAAATTGGAACCACACAATTTTTAAATCCTTCCAGAACATCAGTATAAGGTTATTTGGAAGGAGGTTTGAATGAAAACCCAAAAATTCCATCTATAATAAGTTCAAATGAATTTAAATAATCTAAAATGTTTTGGTTTTATATGATTTCTTCATATTTACTCACATTTACATTATTACTTTTACAAGATTATATTAACGATTAAAAAAATTATTTTTCTGGATTTTTAAAATATAATAATTCAGTCATATATTTTCCATTATACATTTATAAATGTCTAGCAGCTACCATTGCATCTCCTCCATTATTTCCTGGGCCAGCTATAAATAATATTTTTTTGAGCTTAGGATAAGAATTATGGTGAACTTTTATTATATGATGTGTGCAATGAGCTACAGATTATCCTGCTAATTCCATTAATTATTCAAGTTTGAAACCTATTTATATACTCATTAGTTCATTGTCAAAGTCTTGTGCTTATTTTTAGTTTAAATATGAAATTTTTATCATTTGATTTTTTAATGATTGAAGTTTTTACATATATAATATATAATTATATGAAAATTGTTATATTTATTTAACGAAAAAGGAGTTAAAATAATAACTTTTTCTAAATTTTAAGAATATAAAATTAAATATTTATATATTATTATTTAAAAAATATTTTTATAACTATAAACTAAAAATATATAATTATAATAAACTAAATATATATTTTTAAAAATGTAGAAAATTCTATCTTTCCTGCCTAAAATAAATAACATCTAAAAGGTTACTTTTTGTAGCTATATTAAACAAAAAAACACATCTTTTAAATCAATATAAAGAATGTCATCTATTTTTAAATAAAATGCTAATTATGAAGATGCTCGAGAATTTAATCCTTAATATAATTATTAAAGAAAATAATAATAAAGATCATCTTTTAATTATGAAGATCAACCATATTTTAACAATTAATAATAAAATTTCAATAATAAACAATAGTTTGAATAGGAATTAAATCCTTTAGATTTTTCAAAGGAAGTACTTCCATAATTTGAAAGAATATTTTATAATAAAGATTTATTATAATAAGAGGATTTTTAATAAGTAGAAAACCATCTAAAAGAAAATCAAATAAAAATTATTTCAGCCACTAACATTCCTCCCCCTCCATTTTTATCATGGAAAAATTCTCCTCTTTGTGATTAATTAAAAAGTCTAGTGTAATCTTAAGGGTTTGAAAAGCCCACATCAATTTAATCATAATGTAAAAAAATAAAATAATAAAAATAAAATAAAAAATAGGTATACCTATAATTCTTAACGGAAGCGATCTTATAGGAATAGCTTAAACAGGATCAGGAAAAACATTATCATATTTATTACCGATGTTAATCCATATAAATTAAAAAGAAAAAAGAGAAAGAAAAAATCCAGTTGGCCTTATATTAGTCCCCACTCGTGAATTAGCAAATTAAGTTCAACTAGAATGTGCCAAATTTGGAAAAGCTTATAAAGCTTATTCTACTGCAATTTATGGGGGAGCATCTAGAAGTGTGTAAGAGTAACATCTTTAAAAGAAACCTGAAATAGTAGTAGCTACTCCAGGAAGATTAATAGATTTTGTTTAAAGCAAAGCTGTTGATTTAAGGACTATCACATATTTAGTTTTGGATGAAGCAGATAGAATGCTTGATATGGGATTCGAACCTTAAATAAGAAAAATTTTGGGATAAATACGACCTGATAAATAGATGATTATGTTCTCAGCTACATGGCCAAAAGAAATTAAAAATTTAGCTTATGAATTTTGTCAAGAAAAACCCGTTCATGTGCAAATTGGAGAAAATGATTTAAATGTTAATACAGATATTTAATAATAATTTGAGTTAATTGATTAAAATTAAAAATTATAAAGGTTTTTTTTTGAAAATAAAAAAATTATATATTTATTAATATTATTATTTTAAGATTACAAGAAATTATTTAAGAAAAAGCTGATAATAAAACTCTTATTTTTACATCTACTAAAAGAAGTTGTGATTTTTTAGAAATGACTTTAAAATCTTAAAAAATAAGCTGTCTTTCTTTACATGGTGATAAAAGTTAAAGTCAAAGAGATTATATTATGTATAAATTTAGAAGTGGATAAGTATAAATTTTACTTGCTACAGATGTTGCTTCTCGAGGATTAGATGTTAAAGATGTTAAACTTGTTATTAATTATGATTTACCTTAAAATATTGAAGACTATGTTCATAGAATTGGAAGAACTGGAAGGGCTGGTGCTTAAGGATAATCAATTTCTTTTTTTGATAAATAAAATGACATGATGATTGGCAAAAAAATTATTTAATTATTAAAGTAACATCACATATAACCAAGCTCAGAGTTTGAATAAATAATAAAATAAGGTTATTAATTTTTTAAATATATTTATTAATTTTATTTAATTTAGATTAATTGAATAAGTATTAAGACTAAAGATATTAATAATAGGGATAGGGTTATTAAAAATTCTAAAGATAGTATAGTAATTAAAATAGATAAAGATAATATGGTGGAAATTAAGGAAGAAGAAATAGATATTAAGATTAAGAATGAAATTGATATATAGTTTTTTTTTTAATTTAATTTAAAGATGTTTTTTTTTATTAATATAAAATAAGTATAATATAATATCTTATATGTTCTTATGGCTCTTGAATTAACCAAAAGTTTTTTAATTCTTATTTTTTTTTTAATTATTAAAATGTTAAAATTTCATATTTTATAATATAATTTATTTTCATTATAACATTCGATGGCTTCTTAGTTTATTTTTTTAAATTTAAAACTATTTTTGATTAAAAAAGTAACTTTGAAAATTTTGATTTTAATTAAAATAAATAAGTTGAATATAAATTCTTTTAAACTGTAAAAAATATAGATAAATGAAAAACTAATAATAAAAGCAATAAAATAATAATTAAAATCCTTATGATATATATAATAATTTGAAATAAATATTTGATTAAAGAGCTGTTTGCTTTGAATAAAAAATTACTCAATTATGTGTTTAATTATAATAAGATCAAATACTAGATATTTTATAAAAAGACTCTGTCAGTTCTGAATTCATTTAAGTTAGAATAAGAGAAATTATTTAAGAAAATTTATAAGATGAGAAAGAATGTTAAATAGAAAATTTATCAATATAGATATCTTAATTAAAAAATTAATTATAAAATAAAGAAATAATTAACAACTAGTTGCAGTAAAAAGTTAAATATTTACAACATGAATCTTTTGAATTTTAAGAAAAAGAGAATTAATAAATTAAAAAATAAATTTCTTTTAAAGATAGAGAATTAGAAAATAGGCTTTCTTATTTTATAAAATAAGAAAATGATCATAAAAATATAATAAAATAACTTGAAGAATAAAATAAAAACTTTTAAAATAATATTTAATAGTTGTAAAAATAATTAAACATTTAAGAATAAAAATAATAACTAAATATTGAACAAAATTAAACTGTAAAAAATAATATAAAAAATAAATAATTTTAATTAATATTTATAGGTAATATAAAACTACGATTAAGAATTTAAGAGAACCAAAGAGAAATACAAAAAAAAATAATCAAAATTAAAAAACAAATTGAAGAAGTATGAAATGAAAATAAATGAATAGGAAGAAAAATATAAAGATTAAATATCTTAACTGAAACTTGAAAAATAAACGATTTAAGAAAATTATTAATTATTATAAAATTAATATGATTATTAAGTTTAATTAAAATAAACTGAAATAGCTAATTTGTTATAACAGCATGCATAAAATTTAGTAAAAACCTATAACTAAAATAAGTATTTTATTAACAGTTTTTTTTTTAAACAAAAAAAAACAAGGAAGAATAAAAAATAAATATTAGAAGAGAAATTCAAGAAAATTTACAAAAAAAATAATCAGAAATAAAATCGGCTTATAATTAGTCCCGAAAAAAAGATTTTGACTCACGTTTCAGCTTACATACTCCTTTTCAATAAAATACAACTTTTGAAAAACAATAAAATAATAAATTAAAAGAAGAAATAAACAATATAAAATATGAATATTAAAACAATATAAATTAACTTAATTTAAATAATGCTGCTTTAAGCTCATAAAATGAAAATCTTTAGTTTTAATTATAATAAATGAACGCTAAATTGGATATAGATTATGATAAATTTATAAAAAAATAAGAATAATTAAAATCAGAAAATGAAGGTATATTAATACTTTTAAAAAATAAATAAATATTAAAATATAAAAAAAGATTTAACTGAAAAAATTGAGAAATTAGAAAAAAAGAATGAACAACTTTACATAGAAAAGAAAAACTTATAAAAAAAATTAGAAAATTATGAAATTGAGAAAAAAGAATTGACATTAAAAATAGTTTAAAAACAATGTGAAATATAATCATATTAATAAATAAATGAAATATTAAAAACTAAAATTTAATAAGAAATAAAATCCCCTTTTTAAGAAAAAAATATTTAAAATAGCGAAATAAGTTAATATGAAAAAGAAAAAGACCTTTTAAAAAATGAAAAATATATTTTAAAAAATAAAAATAATGAATTTAAATTGCAAACTTAATTTAATAATCAAGAAATAAATTAACTAAATAAAAACATATAAAATATTATATAATTAAATTAACAATAATAAAATTAATATTAGACTGAAATTTAAAATTTATGTAAATTTGAAAAAAGCAAATAAGAATATAATTATATTGAATAAATATAGGTTTTAAATAATGAAATTTCTTAATATAGTTAAATAATTTAAAATTTATAACAATAAATATAATCATAAAAATAATACATATCTAATTATCAAATAAAGTTTAAAGAGTGCAAAGAAAGGCTAAAAACAACTTTCAGTTAAATTTTAAATTCAATAAAGTCAAAATAAGGTAATAAAATATAAATAATTTATTAAATAAAACTAAATATAATATATAAATCAAATTATAGATGAATTGAAAATATTTTATATTGAAAAAATTGAAAAAATACAAAACTAGTTATCTGTAACTGTAAACTATATAGCTCAATATTATTAATAGCAATAATTTAAAAAATCTTAAGATTTTGTTGAAAATAATTAAGTTTTTATAAAATAATTAAAAGATGAAAACTCAAGTTTATAAATGGAAGTTTAAAATCTTAATTAAAAAGTTATCTATTTAGAAAAAAATATAATTTAAAACTAAAACTAATAATAACCATAATATTACGCAAAATAATTATAGAATTATTAATAGAAAATAATTAAATTATAAGAAAAATAAGAAAATACTATTATAACATTCTCTAATTAAATTTAAAAATTATAATAGGAATATGATAAACGTGTACATTTTATTAATTAAAAGCAAGAATAATTTGATATTTTATATAAAACAAATACTTAATTAAATATAAATAATTAAAATTTCGAAAAGTTGAATAATTAGTTAATTAAATAAATAAAAGATTTAGGAAATTAAATTGATAGTGGCAGATTTGAAAAAAATTAAATTTAAAATTCTTTGAAAAGGTAAATCAATTTAATGAAAATGATTGCTGCTGATTCTAAAAACTTTATAACAAAATAAAGCAGCCCTTAAATTCAAGTTGATAAAATATATTAAACATAAAAAAAAAATAACTACTCTGAATAAAATATTGTAAAAAATTATAATAATGATTAAAATAATTATAAAATTTATAATAAAAATAAATCGGATTACAAAAATTTTGAAGTATGTAATAATAATTATAATTTATCTCCTTAAAATTTTTATTTTTTAAAAAAATAATTTAATAATATTTGAAGATAATTCATGTAGTTGTTTATTTTATTATTACTAAAATTAAATATTAAGATAAAAATATATTTTTTATTAATTAATTTATATTTATGATACAAATAATATTATAATAATTTGCAATGATAAAATATTTTTATAATTATAATATAATTTTAACAAATATTTTCAATAGTATTATAATTTATATGATAATATTTAATAATAAAAAATAAAATAACATTATTTTTTTATCCAATTTCAAAATTAAAAGTTAATAATTTTTTAAATAGAAAAAAAATTAAATGAATTAACATTTCAGTATAAAATTCTTAATATTTAATTATTGATAATTAATCTAAATAATTTAAATTATGAATAATTAAAATATTAAGTTTATCTTGAATAGTATTAAAAATTAGAAAATAAATATGATAAAATGTAAAAATGAATAATTAATTACAAAAAATAAACTTTTTAAAATATATAAAGAAAATAATGAAGTATTGGTTACAAAAATATTTACTAGAAAAATCAAGTTATTGAAATAATTTATTTTAAAAGAACAAATATTTAATTTAAACTTATTATTGCTTCATTAAATTGTTTTATATAATTAATTTTATCTGCAATCAGTTCTCAATTATTATATTTTATTTAAAAAATAAAAAATTTAAAACATAAATAAATTGATATTATTTAGGATAATGTATATAATATAATTTATATTTATTTAGGAGAACTATTGTAAAAAGTCTTTTAGCATACTGAATTAAATAAAATATTTTGAACCAATTTTTTTTCTAACATTCTTAACTTTTAAATTTATATTTAAATTAAATTAATTAATAATATATATAATTTTATTTATAATTAATAAATTTTATAATTTTTATATTTATATTTATTTAAGGTTTATATAAAATTCATTATAATAAATAATAAAAACACTTAAAATAATTTAATGTATGAAAAACTAATTTTAGGTATTTATAAGTTTATATTGTTTAGAAAGAAATATAATTTTAATACAAGTTAACTAAAAATAAACTTAAAATAAAAATATATTTATTATTAATAAGTAAAGCATAAAAAGTAAAATTAAATCAGAGATAAGTTAACAAATATTAAAGTAGGTAGACAAGGAACGAGAAAGAAAGGTGTGGTTTATGTAATTTCCAAATATAATCTTAAAGAAAAAGTTAATATTAATAAATATTATTTAAATGGTAATATTAAATAAGATAATATAAAAAAAATATAATGATATAAAATTATTTTATACTTTTAAAAATATTTTATATTTACTTTAAATATTTTTGTTATTTTTTTTATAAAATTTTAATTTTAAAAAAATTTTTATATTAAAAAAAATAATATAATAATAAAATAAAATTTATTTAAAAAAAAATAAAAAAATAAAATAAAAATATTAAATATATATATAAATAAATATATATATATATATTTATATATATATATATATTAATTTGTAGTTTAAGTCTATAAAATATATTTGTATTAATTTAAATATTTTTTTTTTATTTATATTGACATATATTTTTTATAATTATCTATAATTACATTTAGTTTTTAATTATATTTTTTTTATTTATTAAAATAAATGTACTTTAATTTTAATATAATTTAATGATTTATTATTAAGAATTACAAAAAGAAATAATATTTAGTACAGTTAATAGAATCATTTTTAATTAGATTAATGTATAAAATTTTAAATATTATATTTGTATATTTATCAAGAATTACTTGAAAAAATTTATATTGTTAATCTTAATAAAATTTAATTTTAATTAATTAAAAACTAATATAAAATTAGATTGTATATCAAATTAATTTTTAATTAATATATTTTTATAATTAAATGATACGAAAACAAAATGCAATTAAAAATAATAAAACTAATTAATAGATTTATGTAAAAATTATATATATATATATATATATATATATATATATTATATTATAAATAAAATTTATATAATATTATTAAAAAATTAAATTATTTTATAATATTTTTTTTATATTTTATTTATTATTTATTTTTTTTATTAAAATTATATAATTAATTCGTTTTATAAAAACATAAAATATAATTTTCAATAATTTTATTAATAAGGAAAATAATAAAATATTACTTAACTATTTTAAATAAATATTAATTTTAATAATTTTTTTTTTAAATTTATTATTATTATTTAAATTTTTACATATAATATCATTATTTTAAATGTATTAATATATAAAATTTAAATATATAAAAAAATGAATATTAAATTTAAAAACTTCAGCCTATTAATATATTCTAAAATAGATCACTTAGTTATTTCTATAATTTTCAATTATATAATATTTTTATAAATTATTTAATTAAAATACTAAAAATATTAATTTTAGACAATATATATAATTTATTTTTATTTAAATCAATATATATTTAATTATAACAATTGATTTGTATTTTCAAAAAAAAATTTAATAAAATTATCTAATGTTATAAGTAAAAATCTTAAAAATATATATAGTTTAATCAAAGAATAATTATTTAGTATAAATTTACAATTACAAAGAAAATATTTAATTTTATTTTTATAAATTTACATTAAATTATATATATAATAGATTATTTCCATTTTCAAAAAATAGAGCAACATATTATTTTTAAATTTTTTTTATTGTATAATCAATATATTTTATTTAAATTGTTTTTGAAAATTATAACTGTACAAAAATATAATTAAATATATTTACAATATCGTTTTTGTTTTATTGTTAAATATAAAACGACTTTAAAAATAAATTTAAATTAAATATAAACCTTGATTATTAATAATCCTTTCTAATATAAAAATAAATATTTATATATATTTTTTTTGTTAAATACGTTTTTAAAAATGTTTTTTATTAATTTCATTTATTTTATATAAGATCTAACGTTTTTTAATTTATTAATTAAAAAAAAGTCTTTTTATTCATATATAAAAAGTAAGAAAAAAAATAATAAAAAAAATAAAAAAAAAATTAAATATTAAACAAAAAAATGAACAAATACTTAACTTTATTATTAATAATTGCTTTAGTTAATGCAGAAGAAAAATTAGTTACATCTGAATTCACATCCAAAGTATTTAATACAGATGAAGTTGTAGGATGGGTTGTATCAGGTAATAAAGGAGGAAAATTAGTCGGATAATGCTCAGGAGAAAGCACTTTTGGTGGTTATGATGTATTCGGATAAGGAGCAGTAGCTAATAAATCTTTTAATTCATAAGTAAGCCATTACGAATTAGTAATAAGATTTGAATTATTTGCAATCGATTCTTGGGATGATGAATTATTCATTTTAAAATTAGACGATGAGGTAGTATTTACATATTCTTTTTAATATAACAAATAACCTCCAACTGGATCAAGACCTATAAATTGTGGATCGTAAAGCTGGTCTGACAGATTACTTTAAGTAGATATAACAGTATCTCATTCTTCAAGAAAATTCAATTTGTAAATGACATCTACATTAAATCAAGATGCTAATGACGAAAGTTGGGGTATTAGAAACTTGTAGATCATTGCAAGATATGCTGGAGTTAACGCAATAGTATTATCAGAAGAATTCTCTGATGATAACTTCAATGAAAGTTATTCAGGATGGGTTTTGTCATAACCATTAATTAAACCCTTCAGTACTTGTGGAAATAATAAACTCTTTGGTGGTTATAATTTATTTGGTGAGAAAACAATTGTTTCAAAATAATTCAGTAACTTACCTGAACATTATGGAATCTTAATTGAGGTTACCTTATGGTTAATTGACTCACCTGATGCTACAGATTTTGTTTTTATCACTGTTGATGGTCAATAGTAAAAATTCACTAGAACTCACCTTGACTGGAAAAAAGATTAATTATGCGGAAACAGTAGTTTCGGTGAAAATGTTAGAAAATTGACTATTTTCTATCCTCACGTAGATTAAGTTGCTTTAGTATCTTTCTCTGATAACTTTGATGAAAAAAAGATAATGAATCTTGGGCTATTTAAAATCTAGTCATTACAGCGTTAAGTGGAAAGGGTGATAAATAAACTCTTATTGCTAATGAATTTAGTGATAATAATTTTACATCTGCCCCTGGATGGTTGAATATAGCCAATAATGCAGACGTGTCAAGTAAAATTTCTAATTGTGGAGGATCAAATATCTTCGGTGGATACAATTAATTATCAAGAGAAGATGTCTATAAAGTTTATAAAAATGTTCCTTTACATACCAACGTTCGTATTTTCTTCAAATTATTTGCTATTGATTCTTGGGATAACGAAGCTTTCCGTATTTTTATTGATGATGTTTAAGTAGTTCCTTAGGTCGCTCCTTTCTAATAAACCTCTAAGATTTGCGGAGTCTCAGGATGGGATGATCGTATTAGAAACTATTTTATTGACGTTCCTCATGTTGGATCTTAATTAAAACTTGCCTTTTACTCTGATTTAGATGAAAATGCAGACAATGAAAGTTATGGTATTAGAGATTTGAAAATCTGGACATATTTAGGATATCATGTTAAAGTTGTTTCTTCTGAATTTGATGACTATTCTTTATGGTCTGTTAATGGATGGTCTACTAAGCCTGATGTTAATCCCAAAGTTTCTACATGTGGTCCTTACTAATTATTTGGTGGTTACAATATTTTTGGATCTAAGACTGTCGTTTCTAAATCATATTCTGATCTTCCTAAACATAACAGAGTTATTATCAGTTTCAAACTTTTCTTTATTGATACTTGGGATAAAGAAGATTTATACGTTATTGTTGATGGAGTATAAATTGGAAAAAGAACTAAATCAGAAACTTGGGGTGGCCAATAGAGTTTATGCGGATGGAATAAAGCTTAAGAAGAAATTTATTCTGTTTAATTCGCTACTTATCATGTTGATTCTAAATTAACACTCTAAATTGGAGACAAGCTAAATCAAGGGAAAGATGATGAATCATGGGGTATGAGAGATTTGGTTGTTACTGTTTAAAATAATGTTGATGCTGAAGAGGAATGCGTAGTTATTTATTCTGAATGTGACTTCAAAGGTAAATCATTTTCAGTCTGTAAAAATATTCCTGACTTATCTGCTGTCGGTTGGAATGATCCTATCAGATCTGTTTCTGTTCCTTAAGGAGTTAGATCTAGATTATTTGATGAGAAAAATTATTAAGGAAACAGTGTTTAAGCTTTATAAAATGTTAGCTGTTTGATTGGATAAGCTTTCGTTTAATTAAATTAGGCTTTTGGTATTCAAGTCAAAGAAAGTGATATTAATGAGAACAAGTTAAAAAAATAAAATTGATTATAATAAAATGATTATATTTTATTTTATATTTTATAAGTTTTTTACAATTTTTTTTTTTTATTTATGTCTTAAGAAAGTACATAACGAACTTTTTTAAACATATTTTTTTAAAAATAAAATAAATATTTAAAAAGTTGATTTATTTAGGTTCATTCAATAAAATATATATTTATTAATAAGTGATGATAAGGCTATAAATTAATTAAAATTTCTTAAATATTTTAAACTGCTAAAATCAATATTTATTTTTTATATCTAAATATATAATTTATTTCAAATATTTTAATAATCTAAAATATAGTTTTTTTTTTAATAATAGTTTATTTATTATTTACTCAATTTTTTATTTTTTCTGAAACATCAATAAAAACTTGAAAATTATTATTGAATACAAAAATAAAAAACACTATATGAAAAAGTAATATATATAATTTATTAAATTACTAATTAATTGTATCTTAAATTTTTCTTAGAAAAATATAATTATTTTATTTTAAATTAAATTAATTAAAAAAAATATAAATCATATATTATTATTAATTTTTTGTTTAAAATCTCTAAAATTATAACCATATATTAAACTAAAAAAACTTTATTTTTTTAAATACCATTAAGATACTATATTTATAATTGATTATAAAATAAAAATAGATAAACAAAGTATAAAAATGAAATAATTAAGCATTATATTCCCAGATAATCCTCCATATTTTCCAGTTACTTAGACTGTTCCATTTTTAACAACTTGCATAAACTCAGATGAATTTTTCTTAAACGAATAGAAAAAATTAAATGAACAATTCCTTTAGCAATCTTAGCACGGTACTGATCTATTAAACTAACTTTCTAGACTATAAAAGAAACTAGAAGATGAATAAGTACAAGAAATTAATTTACTAAAAAGTCAAGCTACTTTGAAAAATGAAGCAGATTTACTCAAGTAAAAACAAGAAATAAAAAAATTAATAGCGTCTAATAATGAATGCTTGAAAATATAAAAGACATCCCTTGCAAACTAGTTAGAAGGAAAATAAGTTGAGCTTGAAAAATGGCGTACTTTATTGTCTGAATACAAAAAATAAATAGAAGTAATACCAAAAACAACAGAAGATGATATAATATAAATGTAATAAAAACTATTCCAATTGTGCTAAAAATTTCAGAATAATATTTAGATAATATAATAATCATGTGACAAGAGCATTTAGTTGGAATATGAAAAACATAAGTTTCAAGACATAGCAAATTAAGTTGAAAATTTAAAGAAAGAACTAGAATAAAAAAATATAGAAAATTAAACAAAAGAAATAGAAATTCAAGAAGAAATAAAAAAAGCATAAAAAATGAAATAAGTAAATAAAGAAATTAGTTAAAAAATTTAATAATTCACATATCAAATTGAAGATTCTAAAAAGCAAGAAGAAAATATTGAAACTTAAAAAAAGTAAAAAATATAAAATCTAAATAAAAACTTTGATGATGTATAATAATAGAAAATGAATGAAAACTATTAAGAAAATATAAAAAATTTATCTTAATAACTCAAGGCTTTATAATAATAAGCTTCAGAAACAGAATAAGAAACTCTCCATTTTTAATAAAAAATTTAGTAAATATCTATCGAAATTACTAAAAAAAAAATCAATGTATAAAAGCTTAACAAAGAAGCTGACGTTTTACTTTAAAATATTAAAATCGTCTAAAATGAACATTAATAAGAAATATTAAAAATCAATTAATAATTTCAAGATAAATAATAAAATATTACTAACGAATTTTCAAATTATTCTAATTAAAAATAAAAAATATTCAAAATTAAGGGTAAAAAGTTGTTTAAATAGATGAAAAAATATAAGATTTAAATTAATCTTTAATAAAAAATAATTTTCGAAAAAGTCAATTAGAAACTGTAAAATAAGAGCTTGAACATAAATTGGAAAATATTTGCATGCAAGAGGAAGAAGTCGAAAAAGAGCGCAAGAAGATTCAAAGACAAAAAGAAATTCAAGATTAAATGCATTTATTATAATTAACATAATATTAATCTCTTTAAATAGAAACACTTTTATAATAAGCTAAATAATTAGAATTTATAGCTTTTGAAAAACAAAATGAACTTCTAAAAGCTTCCTAAATAGCAGAGCAAACTCATTTAAAAGCGAAATAATGTTAGATCATAGAATAAAAAAAAGCAGGAGAAGTTGAATTCTGGAAAAAATAATTTAAAAAAACTGAAAGAGAGAAATCACTTGATATTGAAGATGCCAAAAAATTAAGATTATTGTAAATAAAATAACTGTAATTAATGCATAATTACGAAAGTCTTAACTAAGATCTAGAAAGAAAAAATCTTTTGAATATTGTTGATTTTAAAGACCGTGAAGTAAAAAATTTAAGAGACTCTTATGGTAATTTTGTTAGTGAATTAGCTGGAATTTAAATGGCGAAAAGATGTTCTAGATATTAATAATATTATGACTCAAAGTCAAGTTATTAATAATAATATCAATATAAGTATTAGAAATGAAATAAATAAATATCATAAAAATTATAGTTAGTATTGATGATTTAGATGTTATCAATTACAAAAAGTCTAATAATTTTGCTATATAATATTTAATTTATTTTAAAAAAAAAATTTATTGTTTTTAAAAATATAAATTTTATGTATTGAAAATTATTATTTAAAAAAATTTTTTTTTTGTTAATAAATATAATTTATTTTAATAATAATAAGCAATAAACAAAATATTATTTTAAAATAAAAATATATATATTGTATTATAAATCAAAAGAACAAAATAAAAATATATGCTTACTTTGCTTATAAATAAATTTTATGTAAAAACATAATTTTTGTTAATTTTTTTTATATTAAAATATGTATGTATATTTTTAAAAATAATTTTATAAATTAATTAATAAATGTATAATTTATATTTTATTCATAAAAAAATAAATTAATAATTAATTAAATTTTATTTTTATTTAAAATTATTATTATTTTAATAATAAAAAATTACCAATATCAATAAAAAATTATTATTAATTAATTATGCATAAAATAAATATATTCATTCTAATATATTCATTTTATTTTTTTAGTATTTTACTATATTGATTTAAATTTTTATTTTATTTCTTATTTAATGTTCATACTGAAAAGTTATATTTACTTTAATTTAATTATTAATCTGATTCTTTTGATTAAAATTATGATTAATTTTAATGGCATTTGCATTATATTGATTTTAGCATAAATTCATCATCTTTATTAATATAATAATCACTTACGAAAGCTTTGTTTTAGCAATGCCTATAATGTAATTATGTTTCCTTTATTTAAAATAAAAAACAAAATATTAAATTCATAAATAGTTTTAATGTAAAAATTTTATACATCTATTTATTTCATAAAATAATCCTTATATTATTTATTATTTAAAAGAAATTAAATAATTTACAATAAATCTTAATCTTTTTTGAAATTTAAATAATATCCTTCAATATCAATTTAAAAATTTATATAGGTTTATTTTATAATAGAAATTATATCTTCTATACTTCTCACAAATAAAATTATACCTGCTCTTTTTGCAACGATTTATTTATTATTAGAAACACTTAATTAATAAATTTAAGTATTTATATTTGGGCATGTATTTTAATATAAATTTTAATTTAATTCGTTTACAAGTTCTTTCCTTGTTCTTTCATTACAATCTAAACATTAAGTATTTCCCATTTTTTTTAGTATTATTTTTAATTTTATTGAAAATATATAAATAATTCTATTATTTTGAAAAAATTAATAAATATAAATATGATATTTTTTATATTATAAACAAATAATTTATTTTTTTATATATATATTATTTTAATAGTTTTTATTGTTAAAAAATATTTATAAACATTATTATTTTTATTAATATTTTACTTGAGTTTTAAATAAATAAATAAATCTTTTTTGAATTTTTCAAATATATTATTTAGTCAAATTAAGTATCTGTTCACATAAATTAAATTCTATATCATTATAATTTTTAAGCATTAAATACAAAAAAAAAAATATTCCAAAAACATAGAATACCTATAAAAATGAAATATAAACAGATTTAATTTGAACAAGAAAATAATTCAATAATATATAAAAAATATTTTTTTATATATTATATATTTTATATTACCTGTTTAATATTTTTAAAAATAATAATTTTTAATTTATAAAAAAAAATTATTTTTAAAATTTGTTTTAAAACTAATAATATATAAATTCATAATTTTTTACACTTAGTAAATCTACTATTGAAAATATGTCTGCTTATATAATATTTTGGTCAGCATTTTATATTCTATATTTCAATATACTATGTCTGTTTTTAATATCTATTTTATATTTGCCTAATTTTAATAATTTACTGCATTTTAAATTTAATTTCTACAATCAATTAAAATCAAAAAAAAAATACAAATGCTAGTTGCAATTTTTATTTTTAAGAATTTAAAGTCAAGGAATATTACCAATTTACAAAAAATAAAAATATCGGGATTACTGTTACAAGTTAGTGCATATCAACATTTTATTATATTTTAAAAATAAAATTTAGTATTTAAAATATTAAAAATAAATATATTTAAAAATTTATAAAATTAACTTTCATTTTTATTTGAAGATTAAATTTTTAGAAAGTTAAAACATTAAACATTTTAATAAAATATTTAAAATTAAAATTATATTATATTTTATTTATTTATTTTTAAATTAATAAACAAAACAATTTTTTAAAGATTTTAAATTATTAATAAAATAATGAATAAATGTTAAAATATGCTGATATAAGTTTTTCATAATAAAAAATTATCTATTTAAACATTAGTTTGATTAATTTATTTTGATTAATATTTAGATTAGATTGGAATAGAATAATATTAGGAATTTGAATAAAATTAATTTTCAATTATTATTTTTCATATTTTTATTTTTTAAAATGATATATTTATTAAAATTAAAAATTCTATGAAATTAAATTAGAATAATAATAACTAATTTTTAATTTAAAATAATATTTACTTATTTAAAATTGTTTAGAAATATCTTTAGTTAATAATAGTTGATTTATAATTATGAAAAGAAAAAAAATATTGAAAAAAAAAAAATATAATACACATATATATTTTATAAAATTAAGTAATGTACAAAAATAAAAATAAATATTAATTAAAAAAAATACTTATAAATTATAATTAATTTTAAAGATTTAAATTTTATTTAATATAAATAATTATAAAATATTTATTTATTTTTTAATTTTATTATAAATAAAAAAATTCTGATTATTTATAAAGCACCCATTAGATTAAATAATGTTTTTTGTCTTAATCAATATTATTATTTTTTTAAAGTATTTGTAATATATATCTCAAATATTTTAAAATGCAAAAAATATATAAAATTTAAAAAGTTTAGAGAAAAATCAAAATAAAATTTATTTATTTCATTTCAAAAATTAAAAGATATATAATTAAAAATAATATAAAAAATTATATGATAAATAAAAAAAATATTTCTTATAAAATAATTTTTAATATGATTTATAAATTAAAAAAAAAATGAAATTAAACAAATATTAAAAAAAAAGCTGTTCGAATTGCTGATTAGTAAAAAAAATATACAAATTATATCAAATATGAAAATAATGAATGATACTACTGAAAATGATGACTAGAATATAGTGTTTGAAATAAATAATACTATATTTAAATAAATAGAATAATAATTTATATAGTATAAAAATAAAAGTATTAATGTCTAAGTAATAATAAATTAATAATATTTTGAAGATTATATAATTTTTCAGCTTATAAAAATAGAATATTTTTTTTTAATTTGAATTATTTTTTTAGGTTTGTATTTTATAACTTTAATTATTAGTATTTTTGTTTATATAGTAGATTTTTATTATTTTATTCTTTAAATTTTTACTTTTTCATAGAAATATGATAAAGAAAGATAACTATCTTTTTTTTGATTGAGTTTAAAAAAAAAAAAAATAGAAAAAATAAGAAAAGTAACAATTTCTATTTGATTAAATCCATTATTAAATAAAAATAATATATTTTATTTCATTAAATTTTAATTTTTAATTATTGAAAAATTATATAAGTATTTATGTGTTTTCCATTTGAAGCATTTTATTTAATATTTTTATAGTTTAGTTTATATATAAAATAAAATTAATTTAAAGTGAAATAATAAATATATAGAATTTATATTATTTAAACAATTTAATAGTATATATAAAAAATTTAATTTTTTTTAAATATGTATATTTATTGTCTTATTTAGTATCTATAGATATCTTGGTAAAAAAAAATTCTCTAGTAAAATAATGAAATTTTAGAATAATAAAATTTTATATTTGGAATAAGGTAATTTTTAATAATACAGGATAAATTTTAAAACCCATATTGAAATTTAATTTAATGAAATTTTTTTTTTTTTTAAATAAATATATTTTTTTAATAAATAATTATTTTAATAAATACATCACAATTTATTTTATATTATTTTTAAAAATAATATTCCTATATTTCTTGATTATTTTTTCCAATATATTAAATTTTTCAGGATTTGTAAAAAAAAAATATGATATGATTTTATATTTTTAGTTCGTTTAAGTAGTCATTAAAATGTAAAATAAATTATTAATAAATAAAAGAAAAATATGTTCCGTTTTTGTAATATTGTTTTATATTATATTTAAAAAACGATATTAATTTAATAGCTTTTTTAATGAATTATTAAAAAAAAAGAAAAAAATTAAATTAATAAAAAATACATAAAAATATATTTTTACATTAAAAATATAAAAAGAAAAATGAAAAAGGTATTAATATTATTTACATTACTAATTCTAGTAATTTCACATTCTTAAAAAAATATTACGCAAAAACAATTAAAAAAAACTAAAAAGATAAGAGTCAGAAAACTTAATTAATATTCCGTTAAAAAAAGCTGAACTAACAAAACACTAAAAGCACAGAATGATATAATTATTGTCAACTCACTAATATTATACTATATCTCATTCAGACTCTTTAGCATCTTAATTATTTTAAGAAGATGATTCAAAAAAAAATACAAATAAAAATACATAAGATTCTAAATCTAATTAATTCAATTTGAAATTATTTAATTTCTAAAATGTATAATACACTGGACCCTTATCTATTGGTGATCCAGATAATACTTTCGAAGTGATATATGATACCGGTTCTGCAAATATTTGGATAGATTCAAAATAATGTAGTGATATAGGATGCAGAAACAGAAAATAATATGATCATTAGAAATCTAGTAATTATCACGCAATAAATTTATAATTAGATGTATAATTTGGAACAGGAGAATTAATAGGTAATTTCAGTTAAGACACAGTTTACTTTGGAGGTGTTGAAATTGAAAAATAGGATTTTATAGAAATCCAAAAATAAATTGGAGCAGTATTTTAAGATGCTAAATTTGATGGAATTGTTGGTTTAGCTTTTCCTAGTATGGTTGCCTATAATAGAAATTCGCTTTTTGATAATCTTGCTAAGTCAAAAAAAATTTCGAAAAATATTATTTCTTTTTACATGAGTAATAATGCTGGAAGCTCAGATTCTTAATTAACTATTGGCGGTTATGATAAAAATAAGGTGCTTGGATAAATACATAGTCATAAAATTGTGAAATAATATTATTGGATCTTCAAAGCTGATAATATTTTAGTAGGAAAAAAAGACATTGGATTATGTAAAGGTGGATGCTATTTAATTGCTGATACTGGTACTTCTTTAATTACAGGACCTTCGGATTCTATCTATAACTTGTTAAGTAATTTTAATTTTTTTTATATTTCTATTTTTTTTAATAGATCACCTTAATGTTAATGATAATTGCTCTAATATGAACAGTTTAGGCGATATTACTTTTATTGCTGATGGCGTTGAATATAATTTAAAACCTGAAGAATATATTCTTAAGGACGATGATGCTGAAATGTTTGTGGAAGCTTCAATCAGAGCTGGAAATACTATGAAAAATAAATCTGCTTCATGTATGGCTGGATTCATGCCTTTGGATATTCCAAATGATGAAGATGATGGATTTAAATATGAAAAAGCTTGGATCTTGGTATGTTTAATAATATTTTTTAATATTTATTTATAATTAGGGAGATATTTTTCTCAAGAAATATGTTTCTATTTATGATAGAGATAATAATACTGTTAGCTTTGGTGTTGCTAATCACTCATCGATATGAAAATTCTAAAAAAAAGAATATGGTGAAAAATAAAATATAACATAATAACTAGTTTATATTGATATATTAATTACATTCTTTTATTTACATATTTTTTTATTATTATTTTTCTTTAAAAATAATTAAATTTCTTCTATATATTTTAAAATAATTTAATTTTTGTATTTTTATTATAAGTGTTATATAGACTTTTTATTTTCTTGAGTTTATAAATCATAAAATATTCTTTTGAATTTTTTTTTTATGTAACCCTAAAAAAAAAGATTCGTAAAATTATAAAATTCATGTTAAAAACTTTTTATTTATTTTAATTTTAAATTCTTTAGTAAATTATTTTTTTGACTTAATTTATTTAGTATTCTTGAAATCTGAATATAATTTATGGATTGTATTTTTTAAAAAAAATATTAAATAAATAAATGTATTGATTTAATTTAATATTTAAAATATTAAGAGTGAAATTCTATAAATTTCTTGAAATTAATCTATAATTTCTAAACTGATAATAGTTCTTGTCATCATATCATTTCTTAATTTATTAGAAAATATAAATTATATTAATATAAATTCATACATTAAAACTTTTCAAATATAAAAAACAATATATATAAAAGAATTTTATGTATTTATAATTTTATTTATAAATTAAACTTTATAAAATAATAATAAGTTATTTAAATATTTAATTATTTTTAAAGTTCAATATTTTTTTAAAAGAATGCTTAATGAATATAAAATTTTCTTTAGAAAATATTTAATTAAATAATTATTCGTAATTAATTTTGCTATTTTGATTATATCAATGTAATTAATATTTGATTTTTTTTTTAATAATAGAAATAATATTATAAAGAAATTATTTAAAAATATTTATTTATATTTTATTTTTATATATATCTTAATAAATGATTTTATTTAAAAAAAAAAAAAAATATTAATTTTTATTTAAATAAATAAATATATAAGTAAAAAATTAATTATATAAATATTATTAATAAAAATAATTTATAATAAAAAAATTAAATATAAAATTCAAAAATCGGAAAAAAATTATATATATATATATATATATATATACTTAACACTATAAAATAAATAAGTAATTTAATTTTGATAATAAATACATTTATATATATATATAAATTTCATTAAAGAAAAAAATTGAAAATAAGGAAAAATTAAAATAAAAATTTTATAAAAATCACACATTATAAAAAAGTAAAATAATATACATAGCAAAAAAGATGTTCGAATTAAAAAATATACGCCGATCATCCGCTGCTTCTGACATAAAAGAGCCTCTTCTTAACTAAGATTAGCTAACAGAAGAGCCGTTATATAAAGGCTTAGAAGACTATAAATAGAATAATGAAGCAATTGAAGAAGAATAAGAGGAGACAATTATATATATAGATGGTACAGTATATCCACCAAAGAATACTTCTAATAGAATAAATAATTAAAAATATACAATAGCGAATTTTATTCCAAAAGTATTATATCATTAATTTAAGTATTTTTTTAACCTTTTTTTTTTAATAATTGCTTTATCGTAATTTATTCCAGTTTTGAAAGTTGGTTTTTTATTTTCTTATGTAGCTCCATTAGTATTTGTATTATGTGTAACAATGGCAACTGAAGCTTATGACGATTATAAAAGATATAAAAGAGATTAAGAAGCGAATTTATATAAATATACAGTTCGCCGTAAAGAAGGAAATATCGATGTGTTTAGCCAAGATTTAAAAATAGGAGATTTAGTGGAAATAAATGCAAATTAAAGAGTTCCAGCAGATGTTATTTTAATATCTACAAACTAACCTGATGGCGGTGTTTTTATTAGAACCGATTAGTTGGATGGAGAAACCGATTGGAAATTAAGAAAGCCAATTATCTATACATAAAACTATGATAATAAAGGAAATCTTTTCTCACTGAAAGCTTGTGTTAGCATTGAAAAACCTCGTTTAGACATTTATAAATTTAATGGGCTTTTTAAATTGGAATAAGGGGGAGGAGAAGGTTATAGAGAATCTCTTTCTCTATAAAATACTATGTGGGCAAATACTTTCTTGGCTGCAGGAGTAGCATTAGGTTTGATTATTTATGTAGGAAAGGAAACTAGATCTATAATGAATTCCAAAGATCCGAGAACAAAAATGGGATTAGTTGATATGGAGTTGAATAAATTATCCAAAATTTGCCTTCTTATCATGTGCGGATTAGCTGCTATGATCATAATTTTTAAAGGTTTCGGATATAATTGGCTTATTGAATACTTTAGGTTTGTTCTTTTGCTTTCATCAATTATTCCTATTTCATTAAGAGTAAATTTAGATATTGCTAAAATGATTTATGCATATAATATTAACCATGATGAAGATATTCCAGGTACAATCACTAGAAATTCTACTATTCCAGAAGAATTAGGAAGAGTTTAATATGTTTTATCCGATAAAACAGGTACTTTAACTTAAAACGATATGGTTTTTAGAAAACTTTGCTTAGAAGCAATCACTTTTACTGAACAGAACTATCAAAAACTCGCTTCTATAGTAAAAAAATAATGTTCTTTAAGTGAAGGTCCTATGTAAGATGTAGCAGAAAGGGCGAAAAATGAATAAGCATAGTAAAATAGTACAGGGAAACGTAAATATAATCGAAGAGAAAAAGATTTAGTCGTTCGAGATTTAATAACAGCTTTGGCTTTATGCCATAATGTAACTCCAGTAATTGACAATAGTGAGAAAGTATATTAAGCGTCATCTCCAGATGAAATTGCGTTGGTAAAAATTGCTGAGAAATTAAAAGTAGAATTGGTAAATAGAGATTAACAAAAAATAGAAATAAAAAACGCAGCCGATAAAATGGAAACTTATTAAATTTTAGCTAATTTTCCTTTTACAAGTGAATCTAAAAGAATGGGAATCATTCTTAAGCATGTTTAATCATAGAGAATTATTTTTTATTTAAAAGGGGCAGATACTATTATGAAGAATAAAGTTCCCTAAATTTAAAGAGGTTTTTTGTTAGACGAATGTGAAAATTTAGCTAGAGAAGGACTTAGAACTCTTGTTATTACTTAAAGGTACCTTACTGAATAGGAATATTAATAGTGGAATTAAAAATTTACGGCTGCTAATGAACTTTTACATAATAGAGAATAACATGTAAAATAGGCTATTGAGAATTTAGAAGATAATATGGAATTTTTAGGAATCACGTATATATTTTTATTTTTTTTAAATATAAATATTTATTTTTAGAGGGGTAGAAGATAAATTATAAGAAGATATATGTTCAACTTTATAGTGTTTAAGAAATGGAGGTATTAATATATGGATGCTTACTGGAGATAAAGTTGAAACTGCTACTTGTATAGCCATTTCTACAGGTTTAAAAACCGCTACGGAAGAAATTTTTACTATCAAAGATGTTGAAGATTAAATAGAACTAGTTTAATAATTAAATGATTTCTCAAGGACACGTGCTATTTTAGTTATTGATGGTATCTCTTTACAAACTGCCCTATAATATAAAGAAAAGTTATTCTTTGAAGTTGCTACCAATGCACCCGGTGTTGTGTGTTGTAGATGTTCACCTACTTAAAAATCTATTGTTACTGAAGGTGTGAAAAGATATACAGGAAAAATCACTTTAGCAATAGGTGATGGAGGTAATGATGTTGGAATGATCTTAACTGCTCATATTGGAATTGGTATTGTCGGAAAAGAAGGAAAATAAGCAGCTTTGGCTTCTGATTATTCAATTCTTAAATTTAAATATTTAGCTAAATTATTGCTGTTTCATGGAAGATTGAATTACAAAAGAACTTCTGTAATGTCATAATTTGTTT
>NW_004086326.1:0-26574 GCF_000220395.1 Ichthyophthirius multifiliis | reverse complement strand
TATTCTGCACTAATTGTAGCTGAAATTCTAAATGTTTATTCAGAATTAAATAGACCAACTATTAAAACTTTAATTTTAACTCTTGGAACTTTGCTTTTTTATATTTTATCTATTTATTTTATGAAAGGAATACTTAATATGTCAGCTCTTAATGTCGAATTTGCTATTAATATTGGCATTATTACTTTAGTTACTTGGGTTCCTTTTCAATTATTTAGGATTTATAAGAAATACAAAAGACCTGATGATTATTAGACTATTATGAAATTAGTAAAATAATAATAATTGATGGAATAAAGAAATGAAGATTTTGAAAAATAGAATTAATAATAAAAAGAAATTAAATGATTATAAAAGTTTATATCAATATAATTATATATTTTATATATTATTTTTTTCTTTAAATATTTTTTTATATTCTTATCACTTATATATTCATTATAATTTTTTTTTTTTTTTTTTTTCATTAATATTAAAATTATTATATATTTGTTTATTTTCTCTTAACTTTGAAAACTTTTCTAGGAACAGAAGTTGTAATAATTTAATTTTACTAATTTACTACTTAACCCTAAACTCTTTATATTTACATAATTTATTCTAACCTTTTATAATTAATTTCACCTAAATTTTCAATTAATCCTTTAAAATTAATAAATCCAACATCTTTAATTTACATAACTCTTTTCTAAAAGAAAATAAACTCATCGATATTTTCAAAAGGATTCTTATAATATTTTAGAGTAAGTAAATCTTCTTATAAATCTTATTATAAATATTCATCTTCTTCTTATTCATCTTCACTTTCATTTAAATCGTCAACTTCACCAACATTATCATCACTTTGCTCTTTTTTTTAATTATTTATTTTTTTTGTTTCTTCCAAAGCTTAAATTTCTAAAAAATTAACACATAAAATTAGTATTTTTTCATAATATTTTTTAATAAGCTCATCCATAAGATTAACATCATGTACAATTATTTAACTAATTGTCAAAATATATATTTTCCTATCATAGTTATTTACAAATGAATTATAATTTTCACACAAAAATGTAAATAAAAATTCTAATTTCTCCAATTTTTTCAAAACATTTTAAACTTATATAAATCCTTTATCAGTTGAAAGACCCAATAATATAATTCCTATAATTCTATTTGCAAAGAAGGCATTTTTTATTTTTTTTTAAGACAATTATTCCACACATTTGCTTATTATAAAATCCCATTATTCTGTATTCAATAGATCACTATAATTTTGTATAATTAAATGAAGTAAAAGAGCTCCTTAAGCTCTATCTGACTCTGTTAGATAAATATCTCCTGAGATTGGTATTGTTATGTTCAAAATTGCCATTTGTATTATACTTTCTAAAATATTTAAATTGCTTTTTATTTAATCTATACAGCGTATCAATGCGTAATTTAATGTTTTAAACATGTTTCCAAATGTGTATTAATTTCTTTTAAAGGTCTCTGGAATATATATAAGTAGTTAAGTTATTATTGAGATAGTATAAGATTATTATGAGTTTTTAAATATTTATTAAATAATTGATTATATTATATCATCTAATTCTAAATTTTAATTTTTTTAATTTTGAAGAAGACTTTAAATAGGAATTTATAACTTTTATATTATCTCATTTTCTTGTGATTAAAAAAGTTCTTTTTTAGAACAAGTTGAATTAATTATATTTAATAACTAATATTTTTAGTATTTTATTTAATAAATTTTTTTAATTTTTTTTACTTTGTCTATATATATTTAATTTTAATCATTTTAATTAGAATTCTCACTTAATTTTTGGTTGAGACTTTATAAAATTCCTTCAAAAATTATATTTGTAAATTCTTAAGAATTTTATTTTAATTCATCTGAATACTATCTTTTTTTTATTTAATAAAAACCAAAATATATATAAAAAAAAATTATACAAAATAATATTCTGAATTAAATCATAAACCTCTACTGACTAAACACCAAAAAGTGTGCATTAAATTAATTTTTCAAGTCCAAAAATAATCATTTTTTTCATTCTTTCACCTTCTTATTTGTACATTCCTTCTAAAGCTTAAACAGCAGCAAAGAATAAAGCAGGAGGTTGAACTTGTAAAGGAAAAAGGAACTAAAATATTAAATCAACGCATTATTAATAAATAATAAAAGAATCCCAAAAAATAAAACTTGAATAATTTTCAAAAAAAGCAGCAATTCTGCATTTTGAAAGGATACCAACTTTTTTGAAAATCCAACCATTTTTTTCTATAAAAATTTCTATTTTTTATATTAAATCTTCCCTTTCAGAAACTACATAAGAAATATTTGCTAAAATAAGCATTGATGTTTCGATTTAAATTTCTTCGAAATTACTAATTTATTATTATTACTTATTATTATTTTCACAAACTCTTTCACATATTTCTAAACAAGTATTTACTACACAAGATACACTTCCATCTATAAAATCCAAAAGACTCTCTAAAAACTTTAAAGCGCCAGTTTTAGCGGAATAGCTGGTTTATCTATTATAACAATCGACCTAAAAATTTACAAATTCACTTGGGGATAATTCTAATTCTTCTTAAGTAGTAAAAGAAGATGGGTATATTATATATAACAAACAATTCTTTAAATTTTAGCTGTAAAAATCATAAAACTCATCTTATTAAGCACAATTAGAAAGCATGAGAAGCATTTCTGTGAATAAATTCTTCGGCAAATTTTATCCCAAATTATATATATTTTATTATTGGTTTCTAGCGTTTTCTTCAAGTAATTCATAATATATAGAAGGTATTATTTTTAGTTATAAAAAAGGTAAAAATGCACTTTTTTTAAAAGAAATTTTCGTGCGATTCTCAAAAATAAAATTTATTAATAAACTAACAATTTTCATTGCTATTTATTTTGAATTTTCTAATATTTATTCTTCTTTTATTATTATTTTTTCCCCTGTTTCGAATATCTTATTTATAAATATTATATTTATTAATGTTTAAATAAATATTTTGTCATCTATTATTGTTTCAATAGTTTAAAATATCTTTTTTTTGCAAAATTATTTAAGAATTTTCAGTAGAGATTCTATCCATATATCTATAAGTTAAATACTGTTTTTAATTGTAAATATATTTTTTTATAAGAGTAAATATATATTTTTTACATTTCATTTTTATTTTCTGGTTTTATTAATTTTATTAGTTTGTTATGAATTTAATAATAATTTATTATGAATTTATCATATATGTTAGATAAAAAAAATGCATTTTTATCCTTTATTAAAAATACTTATAAGCATGCTAAACATGATTCTATAAATTAATGTTCTTCTTATTAGATCCAATTTAATATTTATTGAAAAATTTCATTCCTTAAGGTGCTTTAATGATTATAGTTTTCAATAGATTCTATAATCTAGGTAAGGCTATAAGAAATTTAAAATTTTACTTTTAAAGAAAGATTTTTTTTTGTTAAAGAGTCCATTAATAATATAACCCAGTTCTGTATTTAATCAAATTATTTGTTTTCGATTCTTAATAAGTTTATTCTCAAATATGTATTTAAAAATGTGGCAGCAGATTCTTTTAATAAAACTTTTTTATAAAAATTAAAATTATAGTTTTTTTTATTTATATTTTACTTTAATTTTAATCACAATTAATTATGGAAAGTATGTTTTTAATAAAGAAAGGATCATTTTGCATTATTGATTATAATTCAATTTCAGAGATTTTTTATTAATCAGAACTTTTTGCATTAGATGTATAGTATATTAATTGTTTTAATTATTCTATTTAATTCATTAATAAATAATTAATATTTTTTATAAATAAATCTTACAAATTTTATATAATATAATAAAAAAAATTAAAATATTTATTAAAAAAAGATATTAAAAAATATAATAAAATATGTAAATTAAAAAAAAATGAAATTAATATTAAATAATAAGACTAAAAAATAAATATAAATTACATTAAATGTTTTACAATAGTTATGTTATCTGTGTATCGATAATAAAATAAATATTTATTTATAAAATATTGTATCTAAATTAAATAAATATTAATTTAATTTAATTTAATTTAATATAATTTAATATATATATATATAAATATTTATTAAAAGTTTATAAATCTTTATATTAAAAATAAAATTAATTTTTTTTGATAGATTTAATAGTATAAAAATAATAAAGTATTATTAAAAAAAGCAACTCTTATTATTTTTTTAAAAAGAAACAGTGTTTTATCAATCATTATTTTTTTTTTTATTTTTTTAAGATTTTTATTATTTATAAATTAAATAAAGTAAAATAAAATAAAATAATTTTTTTTTTTATTTATTTTATATGTATTAATATTTTTAACTTTAATTTTTCTTTATAATTATTTCAAATAAATTTTTTTTTTTTTTTTTTAATTTTATTCATTTTTTTATTTTTTTAATTCATTTTAATAGTCTATTAATTTACCCTCTTGTTAAATTTAGTATTACTTTAATATTTCATTAAATTGATTTTTTCTTTCAATTTTCCTTTGAATCCTTTATAATTCTTCGTTTCATTTTTAATCTTTAGATTTTCTAATAGAATTGTTAATTTTGTCAACATAAGGAGGTTTTTCAATCAATACTTTCAAAAACCTTTTATTTATTTTTTTATAAAATTATTTAGTATTAATATATTATATTTATATTCTTTTCTTTAAAAATTTTATTTTTACGCTTCAGAAACTTCAGTCACTCCTTCAATAATCTTTTCTTATTTTTATGTTGAAATAGTAGTAAAGTAAATGTGTTTTGGATCCAAGCTTTAAAGTAAAAGTAATAACCATTCTTTAGGAGGTAAATTAAATATATTAAAATTTATAACCTATTAATTATTACAATAATTTGAAATTTCAGATAATATATCTTATTTTTTCTAATTATATATATTTAAACATAACCATCAATTTTTGATTTTACAGGACAAGTTAACTATGCATTAGACATTTATATTAAATTTTTTATGGAAAATACTTTTTTATAAATTTTTAAAGGAGGTAAAATGTAGCCAAGTTCTGTCATTTTATAATAACAGTTATCATAGTTTCTCAATAGTTTTATAAGTCTGTATTATTTATCTTCTACATTTATAATTTTTTTATATTAATATATAGTTAATTTAATAAATATTTTATTTTCTTTATAATTTATTAGTTATGGAATAAAATAAATTTAATTAAAATTAATTTATTATCTAATGAGTGATATTTTTATTGAAAATAAAAAAATATATGTTTTTCTTATTTTTTTATATTTTAACCTTTAACCAATCATAATCTTTTAATTTTATTATTTCTTGGAAATTGCATATTTTCCCAGAAAATTAAAATAATTATTAAAAAATAAATTATATATTTGAAATAATAATAACATTTTATTTTTTCATGTAATTTAATTCAATATTATTTCATAAAAAATTTTATTATTTATTTACAATTTATTATTTTAGAAAGAAAACATTTTTATTAAAAATTACATACAAATTTTAATAATATTTTTACTATAAAATGTCAAAATTAAATAATAAAACTAATGATAAAAAAAATTAAAATTAAACAAACAAAGAAATAGTTTCTTTACCACAAAGAGTTTCCGAAATAATTGATTCTAAAATGGAATATAATGAGAAAAAACTCTCTCTTAGTAAAGATACTGATGCTTTCATAAGATTTGAATTTTTTTCTGAAATTCATGAATAAAATATTTTTCTGGAAAATTACTTTGAAGCTCTCAAAAAAAATTAAAAATGACTTTAAATCTTAAAAAACTAAATAATAAAAACCTTAATTAACTAAAAAATTAATAAATAATTTACTTAAATTCTAAAAAATATAAAAAGCTTCTGAATTATTAAGCTAAAAACTGAATAAAGGATATATAAAGTACAAACTAGGTTTGAAAAATAAAGATATTTAATTTGCCTAAACAAGAATGCTAAATTAAGATTAATTTCTTAAATACAAAAGAGGAACACCTTCTAAAATAACTTAAGAAATGTCTTAGTATATTGAAAAATATTTTTCCGATAATCTAAATAAATTTAAACCTTTGAAAAACTTAAGGTTGGAAATTTCATAACAGTTTAAGTGTAAAGAGGATTTTATAAGCATCAAAAACTTAACAAATCATATTAAAAAAAAATTAAAATATTCTTATAATATATCACAAAAATAAAAAAAATAAAAAAATACAAGTGAAATTATAAATGAAAGATATCATTTTTTGTAAAAATTAATAGAACTTTTGCTTTAGAAAAAATAAATTTTTTACTTGGATTAGACATCTAATAATATTTAAAATTTTTAAAAGTATGGTTGGAATAAAAAAGGTGAACCTTTAATTATCAAACAGTAAAGCAAATCAAAAAACTATTCACTAATTTCTGGAAGTTCATACAAAGAAATTATACCTTACTTTATTGTTTAGGAGGATTTAAATGGTAACATATTGCTTATTATTTATATGATATTTATTAATTTTTACATTAAAAATATGATGAAGAAGATATAATTTATGTTCTGGATTAAGATTAGGTTCACAAATCAAAAGCTTTAAAGAAAATTATTTAAAATACGCTTAATATAATAATGCTTCCTAGATATAGTGCTTAATTATTTATGATAGAACTTGTTTAGAGTGAATTAAAAAAAGATTTATTTAAAAATTATATAATAAATGAAAAACAACTATTAAAAAATAATTATTTATCTTTTAAAAAAATTAAATAAAAACATTTATGGAAATATTTTTGCCATACTATTAAATATCTCGAGCTTAGTCTTAAAAAAGAATAAATATAATGAAAATTAAAAAACAAAAAAACAAAATAATATATTTAAAAAAAAAATGAATTTAAAAAATAAAAATTCAATTAAAAATATTATAAAAAAAAATGATTTCATAATTATACAAAAAAAAAACAAAAATTATACTTAAAAAATAATTTTATTATAAATTAGAAATAAAATAAAAAAAAAAAATTACAGAAGAAATAAGGTAAATAACAATATATGTATATATATATAAATATAAATATATATATATATATATATATATATATATATAATTACATATGTATAATACATATTAATATATATTTATTTTTTATTTATTTATTTATTTTTATTTTTATTTTTAATTTTAATTTTATTTTTATTTTTATTTTTTTTTTATTCTTATATTAATTTTTTTATTTTCTTTATTTTTATTTAATAATTTTTTTTTATTTTTAGTTTTTACAATTAATAATTTTTTTTAATATATTAAAAATTAAGAATGATATATTTATATCTTAATAATTTTTTTTTCTTTAATTTAATTTTCATTTAAATTTATTTTAATAGTTTATTATAAAAATAAACTATATAAAAAATTTTTAACTTTATTTATTGATTTCTTTTAATAAATAAAAAAAATATTTTAACAAAGTTTATATTAATTTCTAATAAAATATAGATAAAAATTTAAAATATATTTTATCAAGATATATATATTTTTAATATAATTTTATACTTTTTATAATATATTTTTTTTATAATAATATAAAGTAAAATTAAAAAACTTAAATATTTATTTTATATGCGTAATTTATATATATTATAAATATAAATTTACAAAGATTAAAACTAAAACTTTTTTTGTTTTTAAATATTTTTTAAAAATTATTAATGCAAGTAATTTCTATTAAATTTAGGATATGATATATTGTTTATTGTTTTTCATTTGAAACAGAGATTTTTTATTAAAATATAAATTTTAAATAATTATAAAATTACTTTTACAAAAATTTTACATTAGTTTTATTTAATATTTTTAATGTATTTTTTTTTAAAAACTTAATTAACAAAAAAAATATGAAAAAAAATGGATAATAGTCTGTTTTTTTTTTTGATTTAGTTTTTTAAAAAATAAAAAAATAATATGAGCATCTAATATTTAATATTCTATAAATTTAAAATGTTATTTATTTAATTTTTTTATGTTATAAATAATAATAACTTAATATTTTTTTAAATTCGATTTTTTTTTTTATTATTATTTAATGTTAATTGATCAACTTAAGCATGTGAAGCCTTGTGTTGATTACGGCCTAGTTCACACAATCAAATCTTTAATATTTTTATTTTCTGTTAAAAATTTATAAAAAATTCCGAATATATAACACTAACTTTAACCTAATTCCAGTCCTAAAGCTTAAGCTAAAGCTAATGCTAACGCCACGCCACGCCAATATTATTTTTATTATAAATTAAAATAATAGATACATAAATTAATTATTAAAATAAAAAATATAAATCTTTAAAAATAAATTTAAAAGTTTTTGGAGGTTTAAATACTTTTAGGCTATAAAATATGATTTAGAATTTTATGTTTTGATAAATTATAACGAAAAATGAGAAACTAGGTTTTTCATTTTGATATTAAAAAAAGAAAAAAAAATCAATATTTTTTGAGTCGAAATTTTCGTGAATTGCCTAAATTTTATTACTTAAATAAAATTATTTTAAAAACTATTATTTAATAATTTGAGATTTTATTTATACTATTGTTATAAAATATATTTAATTTTAATGATTTAATGCAATTTTTTAAATTTTAAATCATTTCTTTTATAAATATTATTTAAAAATAATCCATTTTATAATAAAAATAACTTTTATTATTCTGATATAATAAATGAATACCCCTATATATTTTTTAAGGATAAAAAACCTTGACAATTTTTTCATTAAAATTATTAAGTAAAATACTTAAATAAAAAAAAGTTTTCATCAAACCACATTTAGAATATCTTTTGAAAAATAATAGTAATTTATTTTCATTAGTTATTTAGTTAAATATATATAATCTTTAAAAAGATTTTTTAAAATAAAATAATTTAGTAATAAAGATTTTTAAATTATAACATATTAATTTAATTAATAAGTGATTAAATATTTTGAGAAAATTATATCATAACAATTTAATAAATTATATATGTTTTTATAATAAATGTTAGTTTATTATAAAGGGAAAATAATAAATATAATATTATAAAAATAATTAAATAGTATATAATTAATGAATTTAATGATTTAATCATTTAAAAGATATATTTTTATTAAAATTTGAAATTACATATTGATTATATACATTATTTAAACCATTACTTATTTTAATATATTTCTTTTAAATTTTTTTATCATGTAAATAAACTAAATTTAATAATTAAAATGCTTAACAAAAATATCTAATATTATATATATAAAAATATATTAAATTTTTAAAATCTCAATAAAAAAATAAAATCCTTTTTACCATTTTCTCTCTCTTTTTTATGTTTATTGAGTTTTTATAAAAATTAATGAAAAAATTCTAAAAAAAATATGAAAAATTGATTTATTGAAGAAAATTAATAATAAAAAATATTCAATTTAATTATGAGTATTTTGATTTTATTATTTGTTAAAAAAATGGTGTTAAAATAATAATGAAAGATAGATTAAAAATATTAAATAATAAATAAAGAAATTAATTTAAAATATTATTTATCATTTTATTTAATATTTATTTTCAATTTATATAATTAAACAAACATGAAGAATGAAGAAAAAAAAATTATGTTTTAAAATATAAATATAACTTTTATTTATAAAAAATATAACTAAATATTTATTATTCATTAATTATTAATTATTTTTAATTTAAATATAAGAAAATAATTGATTATAAATTAAATATATTATTTTATAAATAAAAATAAAAACTCTTTTTAAATTTTATAATTAATTTAATAAATAATAAAACATATATAAATTTATTATATATACTAAGAATAAAAAACAGAATTTTTAATTTATATTAAATAATTTTATACATTGCAATTTTTTTAAATATAATTTTGTCGAAATTTTAATCTCCTTATTTCTCCATTCTAATTTTTTAACATATTTTTACATACCTATGCTTTGCCATATCTCCAAATTCTATTTCCATATATATTTTAATTATAATTTCTTAAATATTTTTTATGTATTTTCTATTTATTCTTACTGTAGTAAAAATTTAATTATTATATTTATATATTAATTATGAAAACAAATATAAAAAATCAAATTATGCATTCTAAAAAATATATACAAGAAGAAAAAGTTTAATTATAAATATATGTATATTTTATTTATTTTTAATATTAAATATAATTTTATTATTTTAATTTATAATATAAAATAATTTATTTTTCTATAGATTGTTTAAGTCATATTCCCATATATTTTATATATTATAACATAACATAACAAAATAAAAAATTATTTATATAATTTTTTTCTTTAAATTATTATTTTTAATATGATTTTTTATAATTTTTAAACTTTTTTTTCTATTTAATATTACTTATGACCTTTTAATTTATAATTTTAACTAAAATTAATTTAATAGGATTTTTAAAATATATAATATCTTAATAATATAAACTTTTTTTATTAAATAAATATATTTAGAAAAGGCTATAAGTAACTTATTCGAAATAAAAATAGAAAAATTAAAAAAATAAATTATAATTGAAAAAAAAAAATATAGAGAAAAAAAATTATTAAAAAAAAAATATAAATAGGAAAAAAGATATAATTAATTTATATAATCTAATTATTATAATTTGAAAAAAATAAAAATGAAACCTTGTAGACAAAATAAAATGTTTGTGCCTAAAGTCGGTAAAATAGACTAGAATAGTATAATAAATAATTCTTAATAGCAAGCATATAATACCTAAACTTAAAATATAGTATATTTCAAAAAATATTTTAGCTTATATTTTATTTGATTTTTTTTTTTTTTGATTTTTATACAATTTTTACAATATAAACAAAAGAAAATTAAAATAAAAAGAAAAAATAAATTTAAAATTATATATTAAATATAAGTATTTTCTTACTAAAAAAATAAATAAAGGTTTTACTTAACTAAAAAGAAAAATATAATGATGAAAAAAATTAAGAAGTAGGAAATATTATTAATATTTAAAATTCTCCTTTAATAATGAGCAAGTATAAAGAAACTTTAAAAAATTAGAATGAAAAAACAACATTAATAATTAATAGTTTTAATGGAGAAAACTAAAATGAATAATAATTGTTTCCAATAAATAACTTTTAAATAAATTCTACAAATAATGAATATAATAAGTAAATGTAAAAATGCAATTAATTAAGTAATACTTTAGAATCAATATAAAATCAAGAATTATAAAAAAACTTGATCATTTAAAATCCTTCTTCTTAATAATATTAATTGCAAAATTCATTTTGCAACAATAATTTTTTTTTTAATTAAATTCAGTCAAATATTAATAAAAATTTATTGTTTAACAATAATTTCATTTTAAATTAAAATAAAAATAATAGAAGTATTATTATTTCTTAAAATAACAGTAATTTCAATATACCTTCTTTTACTAATATTATGAATTAAAATAGTATACATAATAATTATTTTTATTATGATTTTACGTTAATTATATTATATATCGAAAATAGATTTATTTTAATGGCAAAATTGCTAAAGTATGTTCATAAAATAAAATCTATAAGAAAAAACCATTTTATGGAATTTGTAACCTACTGTTTTTTTCAATAATGTAATAAAATAATTATTATAAATTGATTTACTTTTTTATTTTAGTTAAATAATTCATAAATTGAAATTTCAGTATAAATGGATAAAAATTTCATTTATGATAAATAAATTGGATGGAATTGGCATAAAAGTTGGATTTTACCGAATATTAGTGTTAAAATTAATGTAAAAAAATACATGATTTTATATATTTTTATTCATTAATTATTAAAGGATATTGATTATATTTAAAGTCATTAATAAATATTACTAAAAAATACTTTTGCGTAACTATTTGTAGTTAAAAGCAGTAGTAGAGACATTAATAATATGCATATGATAGATATAGGAGTAAAGGGAAGTGATACGTTAAATTTTGAAACAGGAAAAGCAACATTTAGTGGTATAAAATTTTCTTCTACTTCATATAATAATGATGTATTTAGTTATTATTATTTATATAAATATATTCTTTACTTATAATGAAATATATTCTTTATTTAGGGACTAAACTTTTATATTATTATCACTATATTAATATAAAATCAAAACGATCCACATCCTAAAGTAATCTAATCTAAAATATCACCTCCAATATTTGTAGATTCTAGAAAATCTGCAAGGGAAACCTAGTATATAAAATAAGATATAAAAGTTAACTCATTTTATGAATTATTTAATCCTGAGATATTCGATAAATAATTAGCAAAAAGAAAAAAAACTGAAAAAGAAGAAATTATCAATAATATATATGGATTTATTAATTATTTTACTGCTCCAAATATAAGAAATAAAGTAAAAATTAAATAAAAAGTATATATTTTAAATTTATCATGTATAAATAAAAAAAAGGTTAAACATCCATTTTTTTTAAGTGTTAAATTTTCTAACTGTATTAAACTATATTACAATATAGAATAATATTAGTAAAATGATAATATATAACAAATAGTTTTAAAATCACTTTAAATCTTCTAATAATATGGGAAATCTAAAAATAATCAAAACATAAAAAACATTAAATAATAATGTTGTATAGATAAAATAAACCAAAATGCATATATGACTTTAGTTATAGAACCTAATTAAGAAAATAATAATTTAATGAATAAAAAAGTAAGATTAATATTTAAATATTTATATAATAATTATAGTCTATATAATTTTTATTTATGAAGATAACTGAATTGTTAGGACCTTTTGAAAATTAATTAATAAATGTTATTTTTAATAAAAAATAATTGCCTTTTAAATTTGTATATATTAATGAAATTTATGAAATTAAAAATAACTATGAACAATATTATAATAGTTTAAATCCTTTATAGAAAATTGAAAACAATTAAGATATTTAATATAATAGTAAGGAAGATAAATAATCTGATTAATAAAAAATTTTGAAAAATTAAAATAAATTAAATTTTGATTTTGATTTTAAATAGCAATAACTTAAAAAAAATGAAATAAAATTAACTACTATTGACAATTAGGAGTAAAATAGAATTCATGAAAAAGAATGTAATGATTCTGATAATTAATAAGGTAAATAAATTTAAAATTCTGATTTAAATACTAATAAAGCTATAGAAATTAATGCAAATAAATAAGAAAATGAAATAAAATTAAATGAGATTATATCAAAATAAGATAATATTTAATAGTCGAAAATAAGTTCTTAATAGTAAATTTAAGATGTAAAATAATCATAATAATTATTACAATAATTATTTTAATTATAATAATTTGCTTAAGGTTTTAATTTTCAAAAATTATACAATTACAATATTTGAAATTTTTATTTATTTAATATACTTATATATATTTTAATGTATTTATTTAGTATACTTATTTTAATTTTGCTTTACTTAATTTATTTTGTATTTTTAATAAATATTATAAATTTATTATCGTTTACTATAAAAAAGATATTTTATGAATGTTTTTTATATTATCCTCTTAATATATTTTTTGTGAATGAAAATTTATAATTGTGTGTTTATGAAAAAATAAAAATAAAAAAAAGGAAATATTTTTAGTTTTTATATAGTGTTTGATCACACATGTTATAATTCGAATCAAATGTTCTAAATGTTCTGATATTTTTTTAATTTTTTTTTAAAAACTCAATCAAATACAACAAGAGAAAAGCAAGTTTTTTTTTAAAAAAAAATAAAAAAAATGAAAAAAACACCAGAACAAATAATATATCATAATACCAACCATCATAAACCTATTTTTTTAGGAAATTAAAAAGCCTTTTTTGTACCAAGGTCAATGGAAACAAATAATAATTCTATTAAGTAGAAAATCGTAAAGTAATGTTTTTTTTATTTATTCTATAATCATAAAACATATTTAAATATGTGAAGTAGTTATTATAAATAAGACTTCCAAATTATTTGTATATAAACAAAAAAATAAAAAAATATTTAATACTTATATAGTATTTTTTATTTAATTTAGTGGTGGAACGAACTTCATTTATAAATTTTTTTAAATTTACAAATCATAAAAAGAAAAAATTATTTCTAAATAAAAATTTATTAAATAATATTTTTAACAAACTAATAACAAATTTATAAATAAAAAAATATTATAGTATCAATAATTAAGAATTATCCATTTATAAATAAATCTATTAAAAAGGTTTTAATAAATTAAGATACAAATATTATTATTATTTTTTTTATTTTTTTGAAAAATGTTATAAACATTTTATATTTTTGTTTTATATATTTTCATTTTAAAATTAAAAATCATTAAAAATAAATTAATTGATTCAGTTTGTAAAAGTAATAAATTATTTTAATTAAGGTAATTATTTTCTTCCTATAGCAATTAAATATTCTACTCTATCTTCATTTTCTACATTACTTTATTATTCAAATTCATTTTTAACTTACTTTACTAAATCCTTTCTTAATTCTATATCCCTTTATTAATAAGCTAATTTCATAAAATCTCTATAAAGCAATCTTATTTTTGTTTTTTAAATAAAATATCTTAAGCTTTTGTGTTTGTGCATTTAATTTATTACAAGATTATATTTTTTATTTTAATATTTTTTATTTTAGAAAAAAAAATTATTCGAAATTTGAATAAATAATTATAAAAACAAAATTTATAAGATATCATTTTTAAAAAATATTCTTTTTATTAAAAATAATTTATTTTATAATATATAAGTATTTTTAATTTATTTTTTATAAAATATATTTTTTCGCAAACATTAAAGCAATAGTTTTAATTTTGAAATAAAAAAAGTTTTATGTATATGATTTCTTAATTAAATTAAAGTTTTATTATTTATATTATATTAAAAATATTTATTTAATAATTAAAATTAAATTAATATTAAATTATATAATTATAATTTTATAAAAAACTATTCAAAAAAAAGTATAATAAAATGGCTGATAAAAAAATTTTTAGAGAAATTGAGGGTATTTTCGGTTGGATTAAAAAAAGAAATAAATTAGAAAACGGTGTCAAAGATGAAGATGATGATTATTATGATGTAGAAATAGATTCTAAACAATAAATATCAGAGTTTTTTAAATTCTTAGATTTAGATGCTACAAAAGTATGATATAAATAATATAAAATAAAATATATCTATAAAAAAATAAATAAATAATTTTTTAAATTTATTCATTGATTAATAATTGATTTAATTTAATCTAAATAAATAAATAAAAAGGAAGAAATAAACGCATTAAATGAATTAGCATTAATTAAAAAATAAGAATAAATAAAAAGAGGAAAACATGTAGATAATAAGCATAAAGATTAATAATAAGAAAATTAATTTACATATAAAGACTTACTAAGAGTTTTTATTCCAGATGATGACTTAACAGAAAAGTAAATAGAAAACGATTTAGAAAAAGAAAAAAAATAACTCATGAATGCATTTAAAATACTAACTCCAGATAAAGTTAGTGATAATATTTCAATGGATAGACTTAAAAAAATGATATTTACCTATGAGAAATAATATACCGGTGTTAAAAATACAACAGATTAAAAAGAAATTGATGTATATATTAAATAATTATTATATATGAATATAGTTTTTTTATAAATAATATATTTTATTTAATTTTTATATATAAATATATTTTATACATAAAAATTAAGAAAGCCATGACTAAAATAGATGAAATATTTAATGATTTATAATAAGAAGCTGATGAGAATGGAATATTTAATTTTAAATAATATTTAGATGATTAGTTTAGAATGAAAAAATGAGAAAATAAAATGCAAAAAAATATATATTTATGTATATATAAATTTATTTAATAATATATTATTAAAAATAATATTTACATATTTTATTTTTTTAAGAAGTTATATATATATTTATATGTTTTAATTAATTATAAAATAATAATATTTCTTGATAAGAATATTTATATTACTTGTATATAAATATTATTTTATTTTATTTGTATTTTTTTTTTTATAAACACATCGAAGTAAAGGGAATTATCCAATTTTTTATACATTCATTGATTTTTTTTTTTTAAAAAAAAAAAATAATAACAAATAATAAAAATAATTATAAAAAAATATATGAATATATATTTAGAAAGATTATTATATATGTAATAAAATTATTACAAACATTTTAATTGCTAATTTTAATAACTATATAAATCTATTAAATTATTTCCTAATAAATTACCTAAAAAGCATTAAGGATTTTAGCACTAGTTTGAAACCCTTCAATTTTAATAAAAATTACTCATCCTATCTAATTTTATTTTTCAAAATTATTACAACTTTGGTATCTCTTTTATAAAAAAAGGTTTTTAAAAATATTTTGACTTTGAGAGACATCTCGTTTAAAAACGTTCAACCTTGAGTATTTTTTCAGAGAAGCAGGGGGGAAATATTGATGGTTTATATTTTACATTATAACTTATTATCTTCATATTTTTTTGTTCATGTCAATCCTTTAGATGTTAGAAATAATATATAAATTTAATACACAAAGATAAAAAGTAATATACCACATAAAATTAGTATTTTATTGTTACCCTTATTTTATTTATAGCCTCAAGAACCTAACTAATACAAGGGATTTAATCAATATATTTAATTACAGTATTGTTTAAATGGGACACACACTGGAGACTCTAATAATAATAATTAATTATTTAATTTTATTAAAAAAAAAAAATCATAAAAATACAAATATTTAATATAATAAATAAAGATTTTAATAATAATTTTTTATTAATATTAAATCTAAATACTAAAAAAGTAAATTATATATAAATATATATATATATATATATATATATATATATATATATATATATATATGTATTTAATTAGGAGTATTAACTTTTATTCATCTTAATTAAATATATTTATTAGGGCTTTTAGAGTATATAATAAAATTTTAATTATTTTAAATAATTATTTTTAATTTGTTAAATTAAATAATTATCAATTTTTTATCTTTAGTTTTGTTATATTTTTATAACTAGTTTAAATACTAAATCTTCACCAAATATTTTTATTTAATAACTTTTTATAAGTAAATTATTTTTATTGCTTTTATTAAATAATAATATATTAAGTTTATTGCATTGGGAATATAAATTATTTTATATTTATTTATCTCTTTTTAGTTAATTTTATTTTTTACTTTTACTTTTGTTTTTAAGTTTGATTTTTTAAAAAAACCTCGAATATCTTATTTTAAAATAAAATATTTAAATAATAATTAGATAAACTCCTAATATTTAAATTTTTATCAAATATATAAATTTATGTTAAAATACAATTATTTTATTTAATTATAAATATTTAAATAATATTTTTTTAATTATAAATAAATGAGTTTAATATTCAATGTCAGATTATGTAATTATAAGTATAAATTTCTTTTGTTATAATATAAATTCATTAGATATTTTAAAAAATTTTTTTATTTAAAAAAATATAATTAAATTATTTGTTAATTAATAGAAATAATAAAAAAAAATATTTAAAAAATAAAATAATTAATAAATTTATATTATTTATTTAAATTAAAAATATTTTCTTAATATAGTTTTTTTATATGAAACTTTATTTACTCGTTATAAATATAACATTAGTATTAAATTTTAATATTTCAATTAGAATAAAATTTGCAGTAAATTTTTTAATGTGGAGATATAAGAATTTTTGGATAATAAGAATAATTTTTAAACAATAAAAAAAAATCTAATAATTAATTAAATTCCTTTTATGAAAAAAAAAAGAACTTATTTTGTATAAATAATAATTAAAAAAAAAATTCTTACATTAAAAATAATTTTTGAAACCAATAATTATTTTTATTATTAAAATTAATAAAGTAATTTTAGGTTTTGCAAAACTAAGTATTCAATGTTTATCTTTTAATTTAAATGTTCTTATATATTTTATATAAGATAATTTTAAATTTAAATTATTAGAATAATTTTGTATACGTCTATTTTTAAAAAAATAGAGATTAAAAGAAAAAAATATAAAAATATAAAAAGAATAAGAATATATATTTAAAAATATAAAATAATAATAATAATTTTTATTTTAAAAAAAAACAAATTTTATAAATAAAGTAAAAATAATGTTTTCAAGTGGATTCGGAGGATTTAATTTTGGATTTGGTGGTGGAAGTAGAGGAAGCTATGATAATGATTAATTTGATTAAGGTATAATAAATAAATACAAATATTTAAATTAAATATAAAATAAATAAATTTAGAAGATAGTTAAAATAATTAAGAACAGAAAAGTGTTGATACTCAAGAACTTTATAATATTATTGGAATAGATAAGAAGGCAGATATTAATGAAATAAGAAAATAATTCAAAAAATCTTGTATAAAAGGAGATTATCGTCATCCCGACAAAGGTGGTGATCCTGAAAAAGTAATAAAAAATAATTAAATAAAAAAACCTAATATAATAAAAAAAAAAATCCAAAATAATAAAAAAAAGTTCAAAAAACTAAACGAAGCTTACGAAATATTAACAAATCCGGAAAAAAGAGATGTTTACGATAAATATGGTTTGGAAGGTTTGAAAGAAGGAGGAGGTAGTTAAGCAAATAATCCTTTTGATCTTTTAAGTAATTTATTTGGAGGTGGCGGAAGCAGAGCTTAAGCACAAAGGAAAGCAAAAACAAAAGAACATACTGTAGAATTGACATTAGATGATGTATATAAAGGTAAATACTTAAAAACATCATTTAAAAGATTAAGAACTTGTGAAAAATGTGAAGGAAAAGGAGGTGTAAATGCAAAAACATGCATAAAATGTAAAGGATAAAAAATTGTTATTAAAATGGTAAGATTAGGACCTAATACTTATTCTTAAACTTAATAATATTGTGACGAATGTGAAGGAAAAGGAACTACTATGAAAGAAGAAGATTAATGTAAAACTTGCAAAGGTTAAAAAATAGTTGAAAATTTAAAAGAATTAGAGGTCCCTGTTGAACCTGGTGTTCCTCATGAATACTCTTATAAATTTGTTGGAGAAGCTGATGAAGCAGTACTAATTTTTTTTTATTTTTTTTATATTTTTTTGTGAAGCCTGGAATTTAAGCTGGTGATTTATATGTGAAAATTGTTATTAAAAAACATAAATTATTTGAAAGAGTAGGCGCCGATCTATATATAAACAAATCTATTACACTATTAGAAGCTCTAAGCGGATTTTTTATTGAAATTGAGCATTTGGATGGTAGTAAACTTAAGATTGCTTCACCTCCAGGATATTATATTACTAATGGATAAATTAGAACTATAAAAGGTAAAGGAATGCCGTTTTTCAAAGATGCTTTTTCATATGGAAATTTATATATTAGATTTAAAGTAAATAATTATTTTTTTGAATTTTATTTTAATATTTTTTTTTATATAATAAATAGGTTGAATTTCCTAAAACTAAAGAATTCAAACCTGATATGGTTAATTAATTAAAGTAAGTTTTAACTGGAAACAAAAAATAAGAGAATATCGAGAAAGGCAAAAAATTAGAGTATATGTAAAATTATTAAGTTTCTGATTTAAATCCTAATCCAAAAGGAGGAAGTAATAATTTACTTATAAATTTTATGATAATTTTTTTTTTATAAAGAAAATTAAGAATAGGATGATAGTGAAAATGATAGACATGATAGAAGAGGACATACTTAAAATCTATAATGCGCATAATAATGATGAATAAAGAAATATAGTTATATTTAAATATTATTTTTTTATAAATATTGTTTTTATTTCAAGTTTAACTAATTACAATTTTTTTTTTAACTAAAAATATAATTAATATTATTACAAAGTTTAATGTATAAATATTTGCTTTTATTATTTTTTAAATTTTAAATAATATTTTTTTTTATTATATTTATGTTTATAAAAAATAATAATATATATTTAATAAAAAATCAATATATGTATATATAAAATACTTCATATAATTAATAATTTTCAGATTATATATATATATATATATTAATAATTTTAAATTTATATAATAGTATTTTTATTATTTTTTTCTTATCGTCATTATAATAAATTATAATTATATTTTCAAATTAATAAAATCTTGTTAATTCTTAAAAGCTAAATTAATAATATATTCAAATGATAAATAAATTAAGAAAAAGGTTTCTATAATTTATTTATATGCTTTAATCTTAAATATAATATATATATTATTATAAAAATTATATTATTAATAAAAATAAAACATATATATTAAATATATATAATGGGAGGATAATAAGACAAATAATAAGCACCACCACCACCTACAACTCAAGAGATACTAATCGATATGAAATTAGCTGCAAAGAGTTTTGAACGTGATGCTAAAAAAGCTGAAAAAGAGAAATAATAATAATATTTAAAAGCTTAACAAGCAATAAAAAAAAATAATGAAGAAGGAGCTAAATTATATTTGTAAAATATGATGTAAAAAGATAGAGAAATGAAAAATATGTAAAGAATGTCTTAAAAAATGGATGCTTTATAAATGTAAATAAAAACAAATACTTCCAATACTGCAATGATAGAACAAATTTCTAGAATTACTCCTTTATTAGGTTAATAAGCTCATATGATGTCTCCAGAAGCTATATATTCTAATATGGATTAATATGAAAAAGCTATGGATGATATATTAGTTGGAGGTATTTATTTATATTTAATTATATTTTAAATAATTTGAAATAGGAAAAATTATGGATGAAGTAATGAATAAAAATTAAGATAGTGATGTTAATGGTAATATTGCAATCGATGGTATGCTTAATTAATTAAAACTAGAAAATATGAATGAAATTAATAATATTAATGATAATAATATGGTCTTTAATGAATTGAAAAATAATGAATTAAATAATTAGTAAATGAATAATAAATAAATAATTGACAATAATTTAAAAAAATGAAGAAATAGAAAAAAAAAAAAATTATATATACATGCATATTAATAATATTTTATTTTTTGATTTTAATTAATTTTAAGAAAAATACAAAATGTTTATAATAGATTTTATTTTTATTTATAATTTTTTTACTATATTTTTTTTTTTTATTACATTTAATTTTTGTTTTTAATAACATAAAGTTTATATTTTATTCTTTAAATACAATAAAAATAATTCTATTAATTTAGAAATTAATTTGCAAATTATATAAAATATAAAACATTATATATATGTATATAAAATACAATTTTCAAAAATAGCTTTTAGTACTATGCTATTTAATTAAAATATTAACATTTTTTAATTTTTACAACATTTAAAAATTATTATAATTATTTATTATTAGTTTTATAAATTTGGTTTTAAAACAAATTATTCTATTATAAAATTAGTAAAAATGAAAAAAATTACAAAAATCGCAAAAATTTCATAGAAATCAACAACCTATAAAGAAAAAATAAAGGGCATTATAACAAAGTATAATTCATATTTTTATAATGCTGAAAAAATATTTAGTAATAAATATTTTAATAAAAAAAGAGATGATATTTTAGAAGCAGATAATTTATTATAAAAATAAAAAACCTAAACAGAAGAAGGTAATATAAAATTTCATAAAAAATAATTAAATATAAAGTCAATAATAAAGATAAAAATCAAAAAAGTAGAATTTCATCATAAAATACAAGAAAAAGGAGAAAATTATATATTTAATTATTAGAGAAGAAAGTAATTTAAAATATATTAAAATACTCGAAAATATTAAAAAAAGGTCGACTAACTATAAGAATAGTTATTATAAGCAAATCAGTTATTAAAATCCCAACAAAATTCATAAAAAAACGGATAAAATTCGCAAATAGTATTAATTAATATTTTTTGTAGAAAATTAAAATAAAATAAAAAATAGATGATTAATCTATTAAATGAAAGAAAACAACTATTTGATAAACTTGAATAAGCTGTTCAAAGTAAAGATGATCTACAAATAAGCTGTATAGTTGATTCCTTAAGAGTTTAACATTTTATAATGTTTATTAACTTTTTAAATTTTATTATTATATATAAGCTTAGATTAGGATTATCTGGTAAAACAAGAAATTAAGCCTTATATTCATTTTTCGATGAAATTGTAAAACTACTAATGCCATTTCATATGAAATATTTACTATATATTGCTTAAGAAAGTATTTATTTTTATAATTTAATAATGTTTGATTTTTTTTTAAAAAAGATTTGGAAATATTTAATACATAAAATAATGAATAATAAAAAAATAATAGTTAATCGTGGTTTTAAAACATATAAATGACAGAAGGTTAAATATTTTAGATTAAGTAAAAAATAATGAATTCTTAAGCTTTATACGATAAAATATTAAATTAACTAGATTAAGTGAAAAAATAAATTATAATTTAAAACGAATTCGCTTAAAATTTTATTGATGATTTAAGAAATTATTTTCCTCCTATTAATATTGCAAAGCTCCTTATTGATTTAGATAAATAAAGAAAAAATTATGAAAATTAATCGTTTTATCCTGACTCTTATTGGAAAGATTTATGCGAAAAAAAAAATATTTATGAAAATTAAATCTATATAAATCAAAATTAAAATAATAATTAATTTAATAGAGACAATTATATTGATCAGGATAATATTAATTAATTTAGATTTTAAATAAATTAAAATAATAACGATAATAGTTTTTTATTTTATTGATTTTTTATATTGTAATAATAAAATTATTTTAAAAAATTATTTATTTAATATTATTTTTGATATAAAAAAAAGTAAAAATAGCAAAACTCTTTTGAGATATTTAAAATTTATCATTAGATTATTAATAATAAATTTAAATTTGAATAATGCAAATTGTTTATTTTTAAATTTGAGTTTAAAAATAAAAAGATTATAGTTCATAGATTTAATCTAGATATTTTTAAGCTGTCTAAAATTTTTAGACTTCTTTAACCTTTTAAATTTTTAATTAACATATATATTCATTAATCAATAATTTATTTTCACATTATCGGCTTTTATGTTTAATATCAATTTAACAAAATATAGTCCGAAAAGCAATAAAAATAAAAGTATATTTATACATTATTTATTTAAATTACATATATTTTTTTATTTTATAAATATTCTATTAATAGTTTTATGATATCTAATTACATAAACATATTTAATATTAAGGTTATTAGATATTTAATATATATATAAAAAAAAATTAATAATATTTTTATTTTTTAATATAAATTGCTAATTATAAAAATAAATAAATGAATAAAATTAAAATTATAAAATTAAAAAATTTGATAAATAAATAAAAATTAAATTTTAGATTTTATAATTAAATTTTTTTTTAAGCCAATATGACTAATAAGTAATGATGATTTTTAAGGACAAATACTTATAATTTTCAGTTTTATTTTGATAAAAACTAATCTACTTCTTAGGCTTAAATAAGCCTTAAAACTGAAGAATTTTATTAATAAAATTAAATTCCTAATCTGTATTTTTAATCATTATCAAAACTGTAATTTTATAAAGTATTTATGTTTACAATATTTGGATAATCACAGAAATTCAAAGTATTATTTTAAATACATACTTCCATTAAAACTTATTAAATTTAGAATTTTTGCAAATTTTATCCTTTAATAACATTTTAACAATAAGCATCATTTTCTTGACCAAAGACAATACAAAACTTTCCAAAATTAGGATAGCCTAAATCTTAATTAATATCTTTTTCATTAACAAGACCAATAATTATATAGTTAGTTGGTACTTGATTAAATTCGAAAACAAATTAATATTTTTTAGTAGATTTTAGTACAAAATCACTATATATTTGTCCCTAAATATTATTACCTTAAATTTCTATTACATCATTTAATAAGACTTAAATACTCATTTATGATGATTAATAGATATAACTTTTCATAAATTTTATATTTTCAAGAAGTGTATTTTGTTTAAAAAAAATAAACCTTTTTAAATTGTTATTTATTCCTTAAAAATTTTCATCATTAAATTATATTTTAGTAATTTAATATTGTTTTTAAATATTATTTAGGTCAGTTAATATTTTTTCGTATTCTTTTTATTTTTGGTATCTTTTTTTTATAAAGTCATCTAATTATTCATTTAATTAATGATAGTTTTAAAAGTTTTATTATATTATTTTTAAAAATTCATCTGAACCTTCATATTCTTTATATATTTTTATTATCTAAATAAAGTTTTAATAGTTTTAATTTGCTATTTCTAAATCTCTTTTTTTAATTGTTAAATCTTTTCATAAATTGTATTTTATAACTTATTATAATGTGCTTCTATTATTTCATGTATTTCTTTTTGTTCTAGTTTTTATATAATATGCCTTAAATCTTTTTATAAAGGAGGCCAGTTTGGAGAATTCAGATTTATCTTCTTTAATATACTCATTATAGATATTAAAATAGGATAGTCAGACTCCTAAGCACAAAATAAACATAAAATACGACTTTTATTTAGAATATCTTCTTTAACATTTATCATTGTTAGTTCTTGTTCAGAATCATGATAAGGGCATAGCATTAATTTATTTATATCCATTTTTATAAAAGACAGTTTATTTTAAATAAAATTGAATTAAAATAATATTTATAAGTTTTTTATTTAAACAATACTTATTATAAATTATATATTTAAAATTATATATTATATATTATATATTATATATTATATATTATATATTATATATTATATATTATATATTATATATAAATGCTATGCTACTTAAATTAAATTTTTATTTGTATAAATACTTTTCATTTTATATTTAATCTATTATTTTTTTTTTTTTTTTTATTAAAATATTAATGTTATTAAATTTATTATTTACTTTCGGTATATATTCTCAGGTAGTTTTGTTGTAATAAATTTTATTTTAATTTAAATAATATTCTTTTTTTATTATATTTTATTTTTTTAATATTATATTCAATGTTTTAATATTACGTTATAAAATTTTCTTAAAATTAATTATATTATATTTTTCATAAATTATAATTTATTTAGCTTATTTATATTTATGTTTTAAATAAATAAAATTTAAGTTTTTTAAATATTTTAAAGTAAACTATATGATATTATAAAATTCTAAATAAATATATAATCAGTTTGTATTTATGGAGAGTTTTTTATTTAATAAAATAATATTTATGCAACTTAAAATTATTTCATAAGCAAAAACATTGTTTGCAACTTAATAAAGTTAAGTATTGAATATTTATTTAGATTTTTAAAATATTTTATATTAATTATTTCAATAAAAATTATTAGCCGATTAATATTTACTAAATGTGTAAATTATTTTATTTAATATTATTTTATATTTTTTATTTTTTTTAATAAAATTAATTATTATTCCTTTTTTTTTAGTTTTTGATTTGTATAAATATATTAATTTTTAAAATAATTATAATTAATTGAGGTTTTTATAATAAAATTTAGATTATATTTTTTTTTTTAGATCGAATATTAGAAATCCTCAATAATTAAGGCAGCCCTCATCAAAAAAAAATTAATATAACAAGAACAACTCTACTATTCTCATAAAATAATTTAAATTAAGAAATATATTCTAAATAATTATTTTTTTAGGCTTTAATCAATGAATTTTTTATTTTATTTTTAATTTATTTTTTTCTTTTATTCATTTTATTACAAACCAAATTATAAATTTTAAATTGATTTTTGTACTTTTAAGTAAATAGATTTTTTTAATAAATCTAGAAAAGATTATTGCTTTTTGCAACTATTATTATTACTTGAACATTTTTTTTTATTTTTATGTATTTAAAAAAAAAAAAATCAACTCCAATATAAAGGTCATTATATATTTTTTTCTTACTTTTAGTTATTGTTGTTAATTTATATAAAATACAGAAAAAATAAAAAAAAACTATATAAACAAATAATAGTTATTAAAAAAACTATATTTTAATTTAGTTAAAAATATTTATAAAATTTTATTTATTTTATATAAATTTAACATTTTTATTTTTTAATCATTTTTATATAATCTTTTTAAGAAATAAAATATATTACTGATGAACAAATAAATTAATACTAAATTTTAATATTTTTTTATTTAAGATAAGGGTTTTTTTTTGGTGGGAACGGTCGGGGTTGGAGGTATAAACTCTTTTTAAAAAACTAAGTAAAATAAATTAATGATTAAAATATTTGCTAAACTTAATATGGAAAGTATCATAATATTAATTTTCGCGACCTTCTTTTATGGTCATATACTAAGATAATATAATATAATTAGCATATATTTAAAATATAGTATTATAGAATACAAAAGAAAATAGTTTTGACTTTTAAAAAATCAATTATATGTATAATTAATTACTATATATTATATTTATAATATTAACAAATA